>NW_007774917.1:0-2529 GCF_000696425.1 Galeopterus variegatus | reverse complement strand
AGCAACTCAGAAATTAGCAACAGCAGGAAGCCTCTACCACCCCTAGAGCTGCAGAATGACTAGAGGTGGTGGTGGTAACAGAGCCTATGCACTGGGACCACTCAGTGGGAACTGAAACCACAGAGGGAAGGACTGCCTTGTGGGAGCTGAGATAGAAAGGAAGAGACTCTGGTGAGGCCTGCAACCATGGAAAAGACACAGCCAATGTTGGAGATGCTACCTGAAGCAGAGATCCTCCAATATCCCTCCCATTAACCAAAAGTAACCAGGTTAGGGAACTTTAGAAATAAAACTTGCATGAGCCATTCCTCTGCAATATAGAGCAGAGCAAAGGAAGGGCAAGATATGGATGTGATACTAGCAGAAGTAATGATGGCTGAAGTTTACAAGGATATTCCTAAGTCTACTAAGATTTTTAAAAATCTAACCTCAAAATTATAAAATTTTGGGCCGGCCCGGTGGCGCACTGGAGAGTGCACCGCTTGGGAGCGAGGGTTCGGATCCCATGTGGTGACCGGTTCCCACTCACTGGCTGAGCGTGGCGCAGGCCCAACACTGAGGGTTGCGATCCCGTTACCGGCCAGTAAAAAAGACAAAAAGGAAAAAAAAATTATAAAATTTTGATAACAGAAAGAGTTATCTGGGCCAAATGGATTGTCTTATCTTTTTTGTCATTGATTACTAAAATATAGGCTGCATTTTAATTTGCTTAATTTTTGGACCATGGTTTTATGTCTTTCTGGAAACTCTATTTTTTCCTTTTCTTTCTTTTTTTTTTTTTAATTTAAAAAAAAGATGACCGGTAAGGGGATCTTAGCCCTGGACTTGGTGCTGTCAGCACCACACTCTCTGAAGTGAGCTAACTGGCCATCCCTATACAGGGATCCGAACCCGTGGTCTTGGTGTTATCAGCCACGGGCTGGCCCCTAGCCTTTCTTTTTTTTTTTCTTGCTATGAAACTTCTGTCTTCTTTACCATATCAATAGGATCTTTCATTTTTCGAAACATACTGTAATTTGAATAGCATTTATTCCATTTTAACATTTGCCTTATTCTAATTTGGAGCAATTGCATTGTAGTCCTGTGGTATAGCTAAATTTTTCATTGTATTTTTATGTTATGTCAATTGTGTCTTCCCATATCACCCTCTTTTGGGGGCTCCTTTATATACTTTACTGGAATACACACTTGTACTCAATTTTTTTTTTCAAGAAGAGTACATGGAAGATAAAGTTTCTGAAAGATTATGTCCGTGAAAGTAAAACTAATAAGTTTAGTGTTAGGGTTTGTTTTCTAAGGAAAATAAACAAAATGGAGAGGGGGTTGGCTAATAAGACTTCCCCCAACCAAATACCAAAACAAAGAGTCTTGGGGTACTAAATCTCATAGTTAGATTCTTCCATTTATTCTGATGATATATTTAGAAGTAACAGGGAAGCTGGTAGGTGCCTGTGGATAGAGAGAAGGGTGTCAAATAGTGCAGCTGTTCCATAGACAGTGCTTTAATTTATTATCTTGATCTGTACTTCCCTTCTCAGATGCCCTCTGTTCCTACTCACTCTAATTTAGAAATTCTTTCCCCCAGGAAGTCATTTCCCCCTCCATTTTATCCTTTTCTGTGCGTATTCTGTACTGTGGGTTCCTCAACTCTAGTTTATCCATCAATATGATTCTGTGTAAAACTAAGTGTCTGTTTGTGGTTTTTAATTATGTAGTATTAGATACTGTATTTATTAGATTGGGTAGGCTATAAAAGGAACTCTAAAATCTTAATGGCTTACAACAGAAGTTTATTTCTTCCTTACTCTGATGAGTCCTACCTGACTCTACAGCTGTCTCCATGTGATGGCTCACCAATTCAGGCTGCTTCCATTATGGCTCTGCTATCTCTAAATGAGGTCACCATAGTCACAGCTGCAGGAGGGAGAGAGAACATGGCAACTTACACTCCCTCTTCTACACTTTGGTTTGGAAATTAGATACCTCAATTCCTTTTATTGACCATTGGTCAGTCCTGGTCATGTGATCTTACCTAACCACAAAGAAGACTGGGAAATATGGGGGAACCACATGGATATTTAATGAACAATAAATGTGTCTTGCACAGATACATGAAAAATAATACATGTATCATATGTATAAATTTGAAGCATAGTAAAATAAACACCAGCAAATTTATCACCCAACCAAGTAACCAGAACATTATGAGTATCATTGACCCTGTCTGTTTTTGGTCTTCTAGGAATTTGTCACAAACTGGATTTGTTTTATTTATTTGTTTTTGGTACATATTCAATGGGATGTTTGGAAAAGTTGTCAAAACATGTGCTGAGTTTAGTATACTTGTGGAATATACTAAAAAGCATATGCACTTCACAGGGCCTGGTTTTCAAAGTCTTGCAGTTTCAAATATTGACCTTGCTGCGGACTGGAAATTTTCCTCTGGCTATAGGTCTCTGGTTTAAGATAATTGTGGCACAGCAGATTGCTGGCTCAAAGACAGACTAGTTACTGATTGTCATGTAAAGA
>NW_007774916.1:2939-3910 GCF_000696425.1 Galeopterus variegatus | reverse complement strand
GTCAGTGGGGAACTCCATGCCACATGATGTGGCATCACCGTGAAGCTCCAAAGGTTGCTTCTGCTGCTACTCTGATGAGATCTGAATTCGTCTGCTGGTGGGGTATTCTAAATGGGCAGGACACAGAGCTGGGCCCCAGACTTCAATCTGGAGACTCAAGACATGTCCTGTCACTGGTACCGTCTCTCTCCTTTTCTGTCTTTCTCCCTCTGTCATTTCCCTTTTCCAGCCAGCCTTACCCCATGCTCCCACCTGTCTTCCCAACTCTCCTCTCTAAGTCCCTAACCAGCCTTGACTTTGAGACAAGTGGGGCCTCTCCGTCCAGCTTTCCTTTCTGGCCTCAGGATCTTGCACTCACCAGGAGGAACCTTTTGTGATTTCAAGGTCTGAGGGGAAGCAAAGGGACAGTCAGGCAGGAAGCCAAGGAGAGGTGAAAGTGGCAGGTGCAGCGAGGCTGGAGACATGAAGGACGCTTGGTGATCTGAGAGGGTTTCCCTCTCCTGGTTTACACAGGTCCCTGCCTTTGGATGTTGATTTGTTCAAGTAGAGGGTAGGGGTGAAGGGATAGGAAATGAGGAGGGCTGGGGTAACCCTTAATTCCTCAGAAAAGCATTGACAACATAGTGGGATGGAGAAGGATCTGGGGAGGGGACCCTAACATGTAGTGTCTAATGTGAGAGTTCACAGTTAGGTCTATGGTGCGATCACCTCAAGCTTATTTACCCATTCCCCCCCAGCTTAGCCTGCTGGTTGCCTCATTTTCTCTCCCCAAATCTTCCCCCAAAACATCACCCCAGCTTTTTCCATCCCTCCCAGTCGCCATCCCCACGACACCTCCAGAGCACCCCATCTTTCCCGGTTCTTCTTCCAATGGGCTCAGTAGTATGTCTCCTTCTCCACCCAGCCTGTGAGAGAGATTGGGGGTGGGAGTTGCAGCTTGAGCTTAAAGGAAGCAAGAGATCAATCTCCTA
>NW_007774916.1:0-2741 GCF_000696425.1 Galeopterus variegatus | reverse complement strand
AGAGAGATTGGGGGTGGGAGTTGCAGCTTGAGCTTAAAGGAAGCAAGAGATCAATCTCCTAAGGGCTTGGGTAGCTGAGGCCAGGAGGAAGGAAAGCCTGGTGAAGGGGTTGAGGGAAGCAGCCGCAGGAAAGTGAAAGGGAGGGGAAGGAGATCCAGTGAGCTGGGACCATAGATTAGAGGAAAGGAGAGGGGTGGGCCTGCTTCTAGGAGAAACTTGTGTTAGCCCAGTGGAGGGTGGGTGTAAAGTAGGTCAAGGGCAGAAATGCAAATGCCTACAGGGCTCTTCCGGTGAGAAATGAGTGTCTAAGGGAGCAGCTGTCCCTTGGTGCTGTGCAGAAATGCGGCCATGGGGTTGACAGTTCTTCCAATTTTTTCAGGGGAAGTCAAATGCAGATTTTATGTGAAAGCCCATAAATTTTAGATATTGGGCCAATTGAAAAGCCACACATGCACAAAATATTGGGCAGATCAAACCAAACAATATCCACAGATTGTATTTGGTTTGTAGGTCAACCATTTTAACCTCCAATAATGATAAAAAATGCTTGTTGAAAAAAAAAAAGTGTAGGTCGATGCCTGGGTTCTAGTGCCCATTCTGCTATTCTTTGTTTTATGACCCTGAGCCCATCCATTCACCTCCATGCCCTCTCTCTTTATCTGTAATATGTGCAGGAGGGACTAGATGACCTCCAAGGACCCTTCTAACGCTGATGTTCTGTGACTCCAGGTGGAAGGGGGAAGGCCTTGGAAACCACTTGTGAGGTAGGCAGAACTTAGTATCTGAGGGGAAGAGGGAACAGGTTCAAAAGAGGCAGGGCTCCGAGGACCTGGGACCTGGATCTGAGGGCACTGAGGAACAGGAGCAGGGATCCTGGTGGAAGTGGAGTTTGGGTGTGGAGTCCTGGAGGAGGTGGCTAGCCGTGGGGGGTGCACTTTGCTGGGGGTAAGAGTGGGATGCGGAGGTCTTACCACCAGGATACCGCCGCAGGATGAGCTTTCGGACCTCATCATAGACGAAGATGAGAAGACTGTAGGGGAAGGCACAGAACCACCAAGTGACCCTGAAAGCATCAGAGGACAGTGTCAGGAGGTGAGAGTTTGGTCACATAAAGTAGGATGCAAACAAATTAGAACTTGGGTCCTGGAAGGAGCTCCAGGCCCCTCTGTGTCACTCACTCTGGCTGCCTGAAAGAGACACTCACTTGAGTGGGTACATGCGGAGGGCTACACCCATGCCCGGGCAGTAAGACAGAAATGCAGCCAATGCCGTCTCCTCCAGGAGCCCAAAAATCAGGATCTTGTTAAAAAAAAAAAAAAAAAAAAAAAGCCAAAAAAAACCAAAAAAAAAAAAAAAAAAAAAAAAAAAAAAAAAACAGAGGGTAGGTTGTGGGGACTGAGGAAGGAGAAATCCAGGGACACCCCTAGGAGTGGAAGGGAAAAAAAAGAGAAAAAATGTGAGAGAAGCATTATAAATGACATCTTCTGGGCCGGCCCGTGGCTCACTCGGGAGAGTGCGGTGCTGATAACACCAAGGCCATGGGTTCGGATCCCATATAGGGATGGCCGGTTCGCTCACTGGCTGAGCGTGGTGCTGACAACACCAAGTCAAGGGTTAAGATCCCCTTACCGGTCATCTTTAAAAAAATAAAATAAAAAAAAAAAAATAAAATAAATAAATAAATAAATAAATAAATGACATCTATTTCTACTTCAAACGGCCTCTTCTCATGCTTTATGTAACAAAGAAAGATTTTCTTTTCTTTTCCTGCTTACTGAATTTACCTCCAATTGTTGTCTATGGCACATATATTCATCCATTAAATAATTGTTTCTTATGTGTTGGGTGATGTGCTCTGTACTGGAGATGTGATGTTAAACACAGGGCCTGCCCTCATGCAACTTAAAATCTTGTTATTGCTCCAGGCACATTGTCTGTGAAAGTGCTGCCTCCTCAGCAGGGTGCTTTGGAAGCTCGTTCAATGCAGGGCCCATGTAGGTCTTATACATTCTCAGCATCTCCCACTATCCCTGGTGGTTGTTTATTGTAGATATTCAATGAAGAAGAGAATGTTTGTAAAGTACTTAGCTCACTGCATAGTAAGTGGGCAATATATATTCACCACATCAGAACAGAAAAGCAGGATAGAATAAGGTTCTGAGGGCAGTTTCTGGAGGCAGACAGGTGAGGTCTTTCCCCAGTTCTGCCACTTACTAGCTATGAGTTGTAAGCAATGTTTAACTTTTCTGAGCCTCATGTTCCTTTTCTGTAAAATGGAGATCTTACCTTTATATCATAGGGTTGCAGGAAAAGTTATGGAAGATAACACCTGGGAATCCCTGAAACATGAAAGAGCTCAGTCTTGTCATTACTCAACCTTTTGTATTCTTTTTTTTGTGTGTGATGGCTGGCGAGTTCTGGGTTCTGAACCCACGACCTTGGTGTTATAAGGCTGTGGGCTAACCAAGTGCACTAACCAGCCAGTCTTGACCATTTATATTCTTATCCAGGGCACCTCTTTACAGTTTAAGCCAGTGTTTCTGAAACTTCACTCACTAAGGACCTCTCTCTTTTTCTCCTAAAAAGGCCACATTTTCATTGATTTTTGTCTTTCAAGCTGTTAATAAGTAATGATATATTCCCCCACATAAAATTAATTAGAAATATTCATGGCTTCCAAACCCTGATGGCCCCTTGGCAGATCTGGGCCCAGAGGGTGGAGGTGACTGGAGCTGGAAGCC
>NW_007774915.1:0-3910 GCF_000696425.1 Galeopterus variegatus | reverse complement strand
CCCACATGGAGGTGATGTTTTTAGCATGCTCCTTGGCACTGGTGGTGTGCCTGGTTGTGGGAAATGTCTGGTCCCCAGCTCCATAACTTGGGTCCTCATGCAGGCCCCAAGGTGCTGGTGTGTTGTGCCAGGTTGTGGGAGGGAGGTCATGTCCCCTTCTCCATGTCTTGGGTCCCCAGTTGAGCCCCAAGGCACTGGCAGTGTGCCTGGTTGTGGGAGGAGGGGTCCAGCCCCCTTCTCCATGCCTCAGGTCACTGGGCAGGCCCCGAGGCACTGGCATGGTGTGCCTGGTTGTGGGAATGGAGTCCAGTCCCCTTCTCCATGACTTGGGTCCCTGAGTGGGCCCTGAGGTGCTGGTGTGGCATACCTGTTTGTGGGAGGGGGGTCCAGTCCCCTTCTCCATGACTTGGGTCCCCAAGTGGGCCCTGAGGTGCCGGTGTGGTGTGCCTGGTTGTAGGAGGGGGGTCCGGTTCCCTTCTCTATGCCTCAGGTCACTTGGCAGGCCCCGAGGCACTGGCATGGTGTGCCTGGCTGTGGGAAGGGGGTCCAGTCCCCTTCTCCATGACTTGGGTCCCCAAGTGGGCCTTGAGGTGCTGGTGTGGAGTGCCTGGATGTGGGAGTGGGGTCTGGTCCCCGGCTCCATACCTCATGTCCCCTGGTGGGCCCCAAGGCGCTAGTGGTGTGCCTCAAGGCGCTAGTGGTGTGCCTGGGCCAGAACTCATTTTTTGACCTTTGCTTACTTCTAAAATGGGGGAACTTCCTGTGGGAACTAGTACTTGAGCTCTGTGGTTTAGCTAAATTGCTGCTTTGCTGCCATTTCCCTAGGGAAGGCATTTTGTGCAGCTCAGGGTTTAATGGTTGGCCTTATAGGTACTTCCAGCTCTCCAGAGATCTGGTGCACCTGAGATGTGTAGAAACTCTGATCTGGGTCTGAGTTTTTTCCTCAAACTGCACCCCATGCAATTCTGCATTCCCGACTAGTTTCCTCTGAGTGGTCCTGAACTGATTGGGGAGTGGATCGACTGTCCTTGCTGTGCCCCTGTGTTCTCCTGGGGGCCCGTCTCCCCAACCGCCCATGCTCCAAACACCTTCCATGAGACAGGCCCTGCACTGGTCCCTTGTGATAACTCACCGGCCTTTGAATAGCTCCGCTTTTTCAGTTGTTCTGGCTTATCACTCCTGCATGTGTCCATGGGAACCGTATCAGTGGTCTTGCTGTCCTGTGGGCCACCAAGGCTCTCTTCTCCCCTGCAACCTCCAAGTAACTCCATCTGAAGGGCATAGCTGCAGCTTCTGCCAGCTCCTGCTCCATGTGCTCAGCAGCTCCAGCCTTAAAGCAGCTGTGGCACGAAATGATCAGAGTGGTTTTTTCTTTCTCTCATGATGGTTTCTCCTACCTTCATGAACTCCATAGGTCTTTCCTCCTCTTCCCCTGAGCTCCAGTGGCCCCAGCTTGGCTGATGTTACATTTTTATGGTTGCAAATTGGTTGATTTGTGAGAGAGAGTGACACTGGGGAACATCTATTCTGCTATTTTGACCAGAACTCACTTTCCTACCTTTCTGAGTACTCCTTCTTAATTTCCTTTGTAGGCTCCTATTCTTTTTCCCCTTAAACCCTGACATTTTCCAGGTTTACGTCCAAGGTTTCTTTCCTTCTTTTTATGTTCTTCCTGGAAAATCTCACCCACTTCCCTGGCTTCACCTGCCTCCAGTTTCCCCAGATCTCTACCTTGAGCCCCAGCCTCTTTGTTGATTTCATGACGTTATCATCAAACACTCCTGGAAGTCTTGAGGAGGTTTATGAATCATGTGCAAGAATCATCTGGCTCAAGATCCTGGGGAAGGAGTGCTGTGTTCTGGTGATGGGGCCTCTGATGAAGCTGATGGTCCAGAAAGAAAAGCCTGCAGAGCTAAAAAGGTACACAAACAAACTGTCTAATGGTGAAACAGTACCAAGGTGGGTAATTTGAGGGGTCTTCAAAAAGTCCATGGAAAGATTTGTATTATATTTTAATTCTATTTTTCCATGAATGTTTGATATACCCACATAATTCCCAGTTAGTTTCTGTAATTGGAATAAAATTTAATTGAATTGATTATTTCTATTGTCACTAATTCAGTTGACTACACCCCATTAATCCGAATTAGAGTGGTTTTTACTTCTAGTCTTTCTCTTCAAAATTAATTTCTTACAATTATTTTTTTAAACTTGAAAGACCTGTGAAAAATAAGCTAAGGACATTGTGTTCTATCATTAAAATTATACAGATACTTCCAATTAAAAGATAACACTTCCATTGGAAAAGCTATAGCAGAATGGTATTCAAGACATTTTTTTTTTCTTATTAAATTCAGGTCATTGAAAAAAGTCTAATGAAGAATATTTTCTGTAATGAATAGTATTTTTATTTGATTATTAGTTCAATTGGTTTTCATCCATTTTAACATTGGTTCTGGCAACCTCAGATATATTTAGATATTGATAATCCTGACAACATATGGAAATAGCTAATTTCAGATGGATTATAATTAGTTATAAAGGATCTTTTTCCCTATCTCCCTATAAGATTTATCACCATCACATTCCCACATTTCTAGTCTTCTCTAATTCTTTCCATAATCATAACCCTTATCTTCATTAGGCAAGGAAAAGAATCACAATTTATGTATCTTCCCTGGGAGATGAAATTCTCTGACATAATCAGCCACCTGCCGTTGTTTTGCTGTCTGTCTCCCTGTTAATACCCCTTCAGTGTAACAAGAGTTTGGTACCAACAGTGCCTGATAATGCTTCAGTGCATAAACTCTGGAATCCAAGAATCTGAGTTCAAAACTACCCCACTTATTATATGAATGACCTTGAACAAGTTACTTAACACATTTGAACAATGTTTCCTCATCTTAAAAATGAGAATGGGACTTCCAGTCAAGATGGCAGAATAGATGGTCCCCAGCGTCACTCTCTCCCACAAATCAACTAATTTACAACTATTAAAAAGCAACAACAGCCAAGCTGGGGCCACTAGAGCTGAGGGGAAGAGGAGGAGAGACCTACGGAGTGCATGAAGGTGGGAGAAGCCATGAGGAGAGAAAGAAAAAAATGCTCTGACCATTTTGAGCCCCAGCCACTTACAGGCTGGAGCTGCTGAGCACATGGAGCAGGAGCTGGTGAAAGCCAAAGCTGTGCCCTTCAGATGAAGTTGCTTGGAGGCAGCAGGGGAGAAGAGGGCCTTGGTAGTCCCCAGGACAGCAAGACCATTAATAGGGTTCCCATGAACCCACATAGAGCAAGGAGCCACAGACAACTGAAAAAGAGGAGCCACTCAGAGGCCGGTGAGTCATTACAAGAGACCAGAGCACAGCCCGTCCCATGGGAAGTGTTTGGAGCACAGGTGGTGGGGGAGACGGGCCCAGTGGGGAAACTCTGACGCACAGCAAGGACAGCTGATCTGCCCCCCCAATCAGCGCAGGACCACTCAGAGGAGACTGGTCAGGAATATAGAATTGCATGGGGTGCAGTTTGATGAAAAGACTCAGGCCCAGATCAGACTTTCTACACAACCCAGGGGCAGCAGATTTCACCAAACCTGGAAGTACCTATAAAGTCAACCACTAAAATCGTTGCTGCACAAAAAGCCTTTCCCAGGGAATCAGCAGCAAAGCAGCAATTTACCTCAATGACACAGCTCAAGTACTGGTCCCCACAGCAAGTTCCACCACTTTAGAAGTAAGTAAAGGACAACAAATTAGTTCCAGAGCAGAGTTTAAGAGGTGGGAACAGCATACAATCCAACACAGAACTGAAGAAAAAAATAGAGTCCCCACTGGGGCCTGCCCAGGGTCCTGAGGCATGGATCTTGGAGCCACCAGCAACTAGGTAAGGAGCATGCCAAAAACATCACCTCCAT
>NW_007774914.1:2760-3910 GCF_000696425.1 Galeopterus variegatus | reverse complement strand
GATTGATTGAATTGTGTCCCCAAAGTTCATATATTAGAAGCTTAATTCCCACTGTAACTGTCGAGGGAGGGAAATCCTATTCTGATAATTGAACTGTGGGGCCTTGAAGAGGTTATTATAGTATAGAACCATGCAGTAGTGAATGGATGAATAATGGTGGTCATGGGCATTATTCTGAGGACTTTAAAGGAAGAGCACATGAGAGGTTAGTCTCTCTCTGCTCTACTGTTTTCTGCCATGTGAGACCCTTGGGTCACTGTCACCACCATCAAAACCCTCACTAGGTTTGTTCCCTGGACTTTGGACTTCTCAGCCTTGGAATTTCGCTTCCTTATAAATCGCCCAGTTCTGTATATTTTGTTATAAGCAACAAGAAGGGACTAAGACAGCCTCACATACAAAACAGGGTTTAGAATTAGATATGTAATCCCCTTCTCCACAATAAAAGGGCTCATTCAGAAATACATTGTTGGCAAAAAGATTATATATTATAGTTAATAAAAATAAATTATATTTTTAAAAAGGATGAGCTAAAATGAATTGTTTTTTGGTAAATATGTTATCATATTTAATGGTCTCTACAAACATGCTGACTGGATTACTCAGTGGGTATACCCTGAACGAATGGATATGATAGATTTATAATTTCCAAGGTAATTTATTTTTAATGGCAGCATCCACAGCTGGTCAGTGGCAGGAACTGTAACTTGCTTTGTGCCCTCTAGGACTACCATATTTTTTTACCATCATTATAAGTCTCTAAAAAAAGAGTGTTGAGGAGAGGTGGTTTTGTAATTTTTTGTTGTTTGTTCTCTTGTTTTTGTTTTTAAGGATGACTTCTAGTCACTAACCTCTGCAAGTTGATGAATCTAGAAACGTTTTAAATTAGCTTGCAGAAAATACAGATAAAAAATATACTATTCAAAAGTGTCATAAACATCCTCCAAACTAACCCAAATTTCTTACGTTATATGTCATTTAAATTTCCCAAATTAAAAATCCCCTAAAATGACTAAAATGCTAATATCTGCCATTTACTGAGCAGATAACCCGTTATATAAGCTTAACACACATCATTTAATTTAATCATTTTAATAATCCTAAATACAGTCATTTTTTGCACCTTATAAAGAAGAGGTTTATAATCTGT
>NW_007774914.1:0-943 GCF_000696425.1 Galeopterus variegatus | reverse complement strand
AAAAATATATCATTTAACAGCAGCAATTAAGGTACAGATATTGGCAGAATGGATTTTAAAACATGACTGAATTACATGCTGTCTTTAAAAAAATTAATTCACGTATAATAACATAGGCTGGTTAAAATTAAAAGGATGGGAATAATATCATGCAAATGTTAATCAAAAGAAAATAGGAATAGCTGTATTAATATTATATAAAGATGACTTCAGAGCAAAGAATTTTACAAAAGATAGAGAGGGACATTACATAATGATGAAATGATCAATCCACTGAGAACAGACACATAGCTATCCTAAACTTGTATACAATAAACATCAGAGCTGCAAAAAATAGGTGAAGCAAGATACCATAGAATTAAAGGGAGAAAAATATCAAAATGATTATAATGAGCAAATTTAAGCACATACATTTGAAAACTTAAACACTTCAAACCTTAGACCACTTCCTTGAAAAACACAGTCAACCACAACTCATACAACATGAAACAGATAATTTGAATGTTATAGAAATTGAATGTGTAATTTAAAACTTCTCCCAGAAAGAAATCTCAAGCATCAATTGTTCTCAGCAGAAAAATCTAACAAATGTTAAAATAAATAAATAAATAAAATTACACTAATTTGACAGAGTCTTTTAGCAAAAGAAAGTGATGCTGGGTACCATTCAAACTTTATTAAAGGAAAAGAATCTGCTCGGCTGTGCTCAAAGTGACGGGCAGCCCCCGGGCTGCCCTGAAAATGGGGACAGCACCAGGTGTGGGGATAGGAGAGCTTATATAGTGCACCAAGGGTTGGCTGATACCATCAAGGAGGGGCATTATGCTAATGTCAAAACTATGCAACCAGAGTGGAGAACTGTGCCCTTGCAGAAGCAAAAGGGTTTCTGTTTAAGTTATGATGCTTCTCGTAAAGGGAAGCGGGGGGGGGGGGGGGGTTGGGG
>NW_007774913.1:3684-3910 GCF_000696425.1 Galeopterus variegatus | reverse complement strand
TTCATTTCAAATTCAAAGCTACTCTTACCCTAAACACTTTAACTCCAGCTACAATACTCTTGTTACAGGCTGCCCCAGACCTGGTCCCTGAGGCTTCCACCTTCCTCTTCCCCTCAGACAAGGTTAATCCCTAGTATGGGATGCTTCTTCTACCTCCATTGCTACGCACCATTCACCTATCCTTGTTAAATTGTGGAACCCCTCTTTGTTCCCTAATGCCCCACAA
>NW_007774913.1:0-1967 GCF_000696425.1 Galeopterus variegatus | reverse complement strand
CCAGCTAAAGCCCACCTGGAAATCTAAAGGCGCCACAGATAACCAACAACTGATCCTATCACAAGATCTGTTCAAGAAAGAACTGTATAAAAGCTGCTTGTATTGTAAATTCGGGGTCACTTATGTCTTGAATGCTGAGTGACCCGAGCTTGCTGGAAATAAAAACCTCCTGCTGTTTGCATCGATCTCTGCCTCCTGGTCTTTGCGAGATGGGCCTTCCCAACAAGTAGGATTCACGCTTTCGGGCCGGTCTTACAATTCATTCTCCCTTCCAGCAATTAAAAGCCACTCTCCTCACAGCCTCAGCTCTATCTCTCCCAAACCTATCTCATCCTTTTACCTATTTGTCACCAAAACCCAAGGATTGGCAGTCGGGGTTTTGGGACAAAAGGCAGGAGATATTTTCTCCCTGGTTACAAACCTCTCTAAATAACTAGACACCACATCTCAAGAATGGGCCCCTGTTTACGGACCTTGGTGGCAACCACCCTTTTGACATAACAAAGCTCTAAACTAACTTTTAAACAACAGTCAAGACCTCAGCCATAAGGCCGAGTCAATTCTCTCCCTTTCCTACCTACAACTTATTCACCTTACTTTCATTGAAAACTCCCAGATGTCCTTTAAACCTTGCCCTCCCTTAAGATCCAGCCACTCTCATCCCCAAACACTCATGACCCTTAAAACATAATTGCATGGAGGCTTTAGACCTCTTCCTCAATCCCTTTCCACACATCTCCCTGCATCCCATTATGTGGTTCATAGATGGGAGTGCCACCTCACGCCTGCCCCTTGGTGGGTTATGCCATAGTAAATCTAACACAAGCTATTGAGGCTGCACAACTCCCAAAGGAGGTTGGGGTTATACACTGCAGAGGACACCAAACCTCCAACGACCCCATAGCCCAGGGAAACAAACTGGTGGATCTATCTACAAAACAGGCTGCTCAATCACCAGACCCCACTCTTCCTCTCCTGCTCAGGTCCTTCTCATGGCCCCTACGCCCTTATCCCAATACACACTCCAAGAAATACAACACCTTGAACACTTGGGGGCACAGAGAAAGGACAACTGGTACACTCTCTCCAGTCGCTATGTCCTCCCTACCACACAAGCTGGACAAATCCTTTTAGATTTCCATAATTCCGTTCATCAACTCCTATTACGCCTTCCTCAGCCCTTACATTACTCTCCCCACAAAAGGTCACGCTATCTTCTAACCTTAGTAGATACCTTTTCAGGTTGGATTGAGGCTTTTCCCTGCACTTCACAGGATGCTACAGCAGTAATGCGTGCTCTCACCTCAGAAGTCATCCCTCGCTTTGGCCTCCCCACCAGTCACTCACTCACCTACGGGCTGCCCCCTGCAAGCCCACAGGCCTCAGCCCCCTCGAACTTATGTATGGTAGACCCCTCACTCTCACACCTCTCCCTTCCAGCTCATTGCCTTTAGGCCCGTGTCTCCCCACTCTTTCGCTCATTAGGGACCTTCTTTGGGAACAGGCCAACCGTCTATT
Source organism: Galeopterus variegatus (assembly GCF_000696425.1). NCBI lineage: Eukaryota > Metazoa > Chordata > Mammalia > Dermoptera > Cynocephalidae > Galeopterus > Galeopterus variegatus. The sequence continues at coordinate 449 of NW_007774913.1, read as the reverse complement.
ACCTCATCCTTTCCCCACCACCCTCTCAGACTTTAAGCTGAGCCAGGGACAGCAAGTGTATATTAAAACCCGAATCTCAAAGCCCCTCTCACCATGCTGGGGAGGGTCTTATACAGTAGCTCTCACCACCCCCATGGGAGTAAAAGTACGAGGAAAGGCCCCTTGGTATCACTTATCCTTGGTAAAACTAGCACCTGAGACTTCACCCAAAAATCTGTTAACACCAAGCCAGAGGGGTCCCTCTACTCAACCCCCAACCCAACATCTCCTCACACTTGGTCCATTTTAGGACCCACAAAACTGAAAACCTCCAGGACCTTTGCTCGTCCCCCAATCCTAGAAGAAGGACAATCTTCCCCAGGTGATTATCCTCTCGCTCTTGCAGGCCGCTCCACGTCCCTTGCACAAGAGCTACTATTATACGACCTGTTCTAGGACTTGCTGCAGGA
>NW_007774912.1:0-3910 GCF_000696425.1 Galeopterus variegatus | reverse complement strand
TTTGTTTGTTTGTTTTCATTCCACTTTCCTACTTTACCGCCTTCAATTTATCAGAATAGACACACGTCTGGTGAAACTGAGGTTCATGACAAAATCATTTCAGGTGTTAAAGATTATCTAGAAAGCCATCTTCAGGGATTCACGGCGAGACGGTGACAGGTCAGCATAGTAGAAGCAGTTCTGCTTCCACTTGCGGGCAAGCCTCCCACACCTTGCGGCTTCACTTTCGCACCCACAGTTCCCCAGGCCCCGGACACCATTTCCGCTGCTCTTGCCCTAGCTCCCGGCCGAGGCGGGGCGCAGAGAGACAGGAAGCGCCGCCCCTGGCCGTCTGGGGCTGCAGCACCTCGGCCGCAGCCCGGCGGCGGCGCGCTCGCCCGGTGCATTCTGGGCATTGTAGTCCGGCCGCAACCTGTTCGCGACCACAAGTCTCGTGACATCGTTTCTCCTCAACCCCAGTCCGCGGTGCCCCTCTCCGGCCCTAAGCGCGGCGATCCTGCGAGTCAGCTGTTTCTCTCCTGGGCACAGAGGCGGAAGCCCGCGGGGCGCGGGGAGGAGCTTCGCGCCTGGGGTGAACGCCAGCCCTACGTGCTCGTTCGCCTGGCGACCGCTGCGCGCGAGCCCCGTGTCCCCGCGGCTGGCAGCAGCGGCGGCGGCGGTGGATCGCGGAGGGGGTGGAGGGAGCGGAGGGAGCCCGCGGCGGCGGCGTCTACAGCGAAATGGCGGAGACCGTGGCGGACACCCGGCGGCTGATCACCAAGCCGCAGAACCTGAATGACGCCTACGGGCCGCCCAGCAACTTCCTCGAGATCGATGTGAGCAACCCGCAGACGGTGGGGGTCGGCCGGGGCCGCTTCACCACCTACGAGATCAGAGTCAAGGTGAGATCGTCTTTCCTCCCCCAAGGGACCCCCACCCCTCCCGCCGGCCCCGGGCAGCCACAGCCGCCCAGGCCGGGAGCCCTCCTGCAGGCGCGGTCGGGCAGTCCTTTCGCGGGCCGGGGTCGTAAGCCAGGGCCCCTCTTCACGTAGGGCTTGTGTGGGAGCTGCAGAGTGAGCCCGGCGCTGGCACTTGGAGAACGGGCAGGAAGAGGAGGGCGTGGGTTGAGCGCCGCTTACTCCTAGAGCGCTGATCTGGGAATGACATTTGAGTTGGAAAGGGGTAGATCTTTCGAGAACACAGCCCTTCATCGGGAAAGGAGTGAGATGTGACTGAGAATGGGGATTTGCGCAAAGTTGAAGTCTTCCCGGTTTTCTTTTCCTGGAGGCTTCCTAGAGGTGGCCAAGCCAGAGTCAAGGTGAGATCGTCTTCCCCCCCCCAAGGGCCCCCCCCCCCTCCCGCCGGCCCCGGGCAGCCACAGCCGCCCAGGCCGGGAGCCCTCCTGCAGGCGCGGTCGGGCAGTCCTTTCGCGGGCCGGGGTCGTAAGCCAGGGCCCCTCTTCACGTAGGGCTTGTGTGGGAGCTGCAGAGTGAGCCCGGCGCTGGCACTTGGAGAACGGGCAGGAAGAGGAGGGCGTGGGTTGAGCGCCGCTTACTCCTAGAGCGCTGATCTGGGAATGACATTTGAGTTGGAAAGGGGTAGATCTTTCGAGAACACAGCCCTTCATCGGGAAAGGAGTGAGATGTGACTGAGAATGGGGATTTGCGCAAAGTTGAAGTCTTCCCGGTTTTCTTTTCCTGGAGGCTTCCTAGAGGTGGCCAAGCCAACTTGGTGGTTGTTCCAGGTCTTTCCCGAGCTACCAAACTAACCTAGGTTGTACATTCTTTTGAACTTAATGGGAGTTAACAAAAGCCTGACAAATTTTTGATAGGGCTGAGCCAGGAATGAAGGGTGTTTGGAAATGGTTGACCTTAGAATTCTGGGCCACTGTCGAGCTAAAAGCTGAGGTGTAGGGAGTGTCTCTTACCTCACAATCTAGAACTTCAACTGCTGTAGGAAAAGCCTATTCATTTAGGGATCTTGCTCTCTTAATTTCGAGATTTGCACTCACTGAATAAGGAATCAGCTGAAGTAGAAACACTTATAATTTCATAAATAGTATTTGTTGGCAGTAAGTGATTCAGATGATTTGGAAGATGCTAATTGAGAATAGCGCTTCACTTTCACTCTGTAGTTCAGGATTAAAGAATTTGCCCATGTATGAAGGTATCTTTAAAAATTAACTACATAAAACTAATCTAGCTGTTAAAGACAACAACAACAAATTTACTTTATTGAAAGTTAAGCATAAGATGATCGTGGCTTTAGAGTAAATCAAAACTTACATAACAGGTTACTACTAACATTTAAGTAGAGTAATTTCTCCACTTATGCAGTTTTGTGCGTGGTAAAAAAACACTGTCCTAGCCATTTTTAAGTGTACAGTTTAATAGTATATTCACGTTGTCGTGAAATTTAGGCACTTTATAAAAATGATTCTTAGATCGTTAGTATTGCTAAAAAAAAGTTAATAATCATCAAACTTTAGTTTAAGGTATGAAACTGTTAAACTGTTTAATGTTACAAGCCACCTGTATCTCCCTATGGATGTGTAAAAGGTGAGCCATAAACTGTCTTGTTATAGTGAAACTGCAGAATCCGGGCTCCAGTAGACCTAAGGAAGTACAGTTCTCACGTTAAGCCTAGTGAAAAAGTGATTTTTTTTTTTTAACTTTTGGAGTGATTTTGGATTGTCTTTACTATGTGGCAGATTGTTCACTGAAAAAAAACTTCCTCTTTTGCCCTTATTCACCAGTGTGTTTTCCATTTTTTCTTATGCTAAAACAGAACTTGGTATTCCTGTTTCTAAACTTCCATAGCAAGTACTTCCTGTCACACAATAGAATTAGAATCTCCTGCCTACACTTCCTCCACTTAATAACTTTGTGTTTATCTTGCTGAGTGCATTATATTAAGTGGATTCTAATATACTAATTTAATCCTTTTCTAAATGCATCTAATACCTTATTACTGAGTAGCTGATATGACACTGAAAAATAAATTGTTTTTGGTATGGTTATTTACATGTTAAAGTAATCTTTTAGAATGATTGAGTTAGGGAATTAACAAGTTATACACCTACTCTGGTTTGTATTTTTATATAAACCAGCTCATTGTGTGTTAATGACTGTTATGGTCATACATGCAGATGCCCATAGGAAAACAGAGTTGAGTTTTTAATGCTTATGAAATGCCATTATGTTTCCCTTAATATGTAACGTGTTAACTTAAAACACAGGACACCATATAGTAAGACATTAGGCCTTATGTAAGCAGTCTATGATTTTTTTTTAGAGTAGTAGAAGTCTTGTATCAAGGTAGAATGGCCATGAGATGAATAGTTAATTATTTTGTAAAATTTTTTTTGGCAGCTGGCCAGTACAGGGGTCAAACCCTGGATCTTGGTGTTACCAGCACCATACTCTAACCAACTAAGCAAACTGGCCAGCCCATTTTGTAATTTTATTTATTACTTTTCTAAGCTGTTGCTACTCTCCCTAGCCCCTGTTGCCTACCTTTTGCTGTTGAATTTGCCATGTGAAAAACCATTTTATGTTCCACAGTTTGGGCCCTTTAACTTTTCGTTATTCTCTAATTTTGGTCTTGAGAAAATGTTCAATTTCACAGGATCTGATTGAAATTACTCTAATTCACAGGGTAATTTTATCTGGATGGTGGCACTTTAGAATGCAAGTTTCCCAATCTCCATTTATCTTCTGGTTTGAGGATAGTGTTTAAGATTATTAGGATCACTTGATTAGTATCTCTGGGCTTTTGAAAATAATTGGCACAGTGTTAATGTTTTTAAAAATTGTTCTAATGGGTAGGTACAGCAGAGAACACCATAAATGATTAAAGGCTTAGGAAAGCTCAGGGTGTAGAATTATTTGGACATATTAAAGAGAAGGCTGAAAGGGAAATTCAGTCACTG
>NW_007774911.1:2171-3911 GCF_000696425.1 Galeopterus variegatus | reverse complement strand
AAATAAATAAATAAATAAATAAAAGAACATAACATTGGGGAAATGACTGCCTCTTCAAAACGGTGCTGGGAAAATTGGACCCCATATGCAGAAGAATGAAACTAGACGTGTATCTCTCACCATACAAACCAAAATCAACTCAAAATGGATTAAAGACTCAAGTATAAGACCTGAAACTATAAAGCTACTAAAGGAAAACAGAGGGGAAACACTTCAGGAAGTAGAACTGGACAAAGACTATGAGTAAGAACCCCAAAGCACAAGCAACAACAACAAAAATAAATAAATGGGATTATATCAGACTAAAAAGCTTCTGTGCAACAAAGGAAATGATCAAGACAGTGAAAAGATAACCTATAGAATGAGAGAAAATATTTGCAAACCATACACGAAACAAGGGATTAACATCCAGAACATACAAGGAACTCAAACAACTGCACAGTAAAAAATCAAATAATCCAATTAAAAATGGGCAAAGGAGCTGAATAGACATTTTGCAAAGGAAGACATATAAATGGCCAACAGGTATATGAAAAAATGCTCAACATCAGTAATCATCAAGAAAATGCAAATTAAAACCACATTGAGATATCATCTCACCTCAGTTAGACTGGTTATAATAAAAAAGACTGAGAATAACGAATGCTGGCAAGGATGTAGAGAAAGAAGAACTCTCCTACACTGTTGGTGGGACTGTAAATTAGTACAACTATTATGGAAAACAGTATGGAGTTTCTCAAACAACTGCAAATAGATCTACCATATGATCCAGCAATCCCACTTCTGGGTATACACCCAAAGGAATGGAAATCATCATGTTGAAGGGACACCTGCACTCCCATGGTCACTGCAGCTCTATTTACAATAGTCAAGATATGGAACCAACCTAAATGTCCATCAACAGACAACTGGATAAGGAAAATGTGGAATATGTACACAATGGAATACGACACTGCTGCTATTAAAAAAAAGAATAAAATTCTGCCATTTGCAGCAACATGGATGAGCTTGGAGAAAATTGGTTAAATGAAATAAGCCAGGCACAGAAGGAAAAACACTACATGTCCTCACTTGTAGGAGGAAGCTAAGAGAGAAAGAAGGAAGGAAAGAAAGACCACAGTGGTGTGTTGGAAAGAGGTTGGGTGGGGGACATGGAAAATGGAAATTAATTAATTAATTAAATAAAATACGTAGAATACTGAGACCCAAGTAGCTACAAAGAATAATCACATGGAAGTGAAATCTCTGGTAAAACTGTGTTTGACAAATTACAAATCCTCTCCACTTAAGTGTTTCTCAACACATAATGTAAAGAGAGATAAAGACTTCCTTGCTGCTAAAAGATATTACTAGAGGGCCTTTGACCAATCACAAATGAAAACTTCTAAGGCCAAAAGACATTAAAGCTTATGAAACAATTGGCAAAACATGACTATTGTAGGAGACAGCAATAACTCATAAATTACACCTATTGTTAATCACCTCAGATGTAACTAAACTCACAGGGACCTCACTGAATTTTTTCTCATTACCTGCCTTGGATTAAATCGTTTGTTTCATAAAGCTCATACAACTTCTAGTGTCTTAGATAACAATTAAAAGTGCTACCTCACTGTTATAGCTGTCTACAAAAAGCTTAAAGCAGGGCCGGCCCGGTGGTGCACTGCTACAGTGCGCCACTTGGGAGTGCGGCAGCGCTCCCGCTGAGGGTTCAGATCCCACATACAGACCGGCCGCTCA
>NW_007774911.1:0-1973 GCF_000696425.1 Galeopterus variegatus | reverse complement strand
GAGGGTTGCGATCCATTGCCGGTCACGAAAAAAGACAAAAAGGAAAAAAAAAAAAGCTTAAAGCAAATTAGAGTATTCCTGACAGCTTCTAAATCCAAGCATAAAATGAAATTCAGTTTCTTCCAATAACTAGAAAAAGTGAGAATTAGGTGCTGTGAAGAGGAAAGTTTTGGGGAAGAACAAGCTGAAGACAGAGCAGGAGTGATAACAGCCTGCAGTACAGCCTCAGGCAATGCCCTCCACTTGGGAGACAGGAGCTGAGGTGGCACTGGGTTGGCAAAGCCACTTCAGAGTCCCACCTGGTTCTGCTGAACTCAGATATGAAATGTTCATAACAAGGTTACATTACTGCAGAGGGTTTGCGAATATCTCTAAAGGCATGTGAAGAATTTGTCCTTACTTATTAAAAGGCAAGTTAAAGTGTTTCTATGTCTCATTCCGATTACTCTGTGCTGCAGCCAACAAACCTGGTGACAGAAGACACCGCCACTAACTCAGAGAAGTATAGCCAGTCCTAAAAGGCAAGGTTTTACTGTGTTCCACTGTTGGGAAAGCACTAAAGCGGGAATTCTGGGACTTCGAAGATAAACAAAATAAGCCCCGACAGATCTTAGGATTTTTTTAATATAAATGTTAAGCCATTAGCTGAAATTCAAACTAGACTAACACAAATGCAAATAGCCATGGCAGGAGAAAGAAAGGAGTAATTATTCTGACTGGTCAAAGATTTGGGGGCTGAGTTATTATAAGCACATAGAAAACCCAGCAGTTACAAAAAATAAGATTCAGTTATTAAGTTAAGGCAAACAAGAAGTAATCAGTACACTCTCTGGTTCACTCATGAATATCATTTATATAGTAATAATAATGAAAAAAGGTGAATATTGATCTATCAAACATGGAATATAACTGCAAGTGGAGAGTGGGACGCAGAAGGGTGGATATGCGTGTGATGCACAGGAGGGGGTGGAAGAGTGAACCCTCATCCTCCAAGACAGGGGAGTCAACAGCCAGTGCTTAATACTGAAAAATCATGAAATAGTAACACTGACATGTTACTTGTAGATCTGGACAGCACAACCAAGAGAGTCTGATAAAAGTCCTGAATGTGGTAACCTCAGGAGAAAACCATCTGCTATTTAAATTTGGAATATGTATTGCTTTGGTAAAAATAAACAAATGAATAGGGTCAGCCTGTGGCTCACTTGGGAAAGTGTGGTGCTGACAACACCAAGTCAAAGGTTAAGATCCCCTTACCAGTCATCCTTTAAAACAAATAAATAAATAAAATAAAAAATAAACAAATGATTATATGGGAAAAATAAGTGTCCCTCACCATACGCAAGTCAACCAGGTCCCTTCCCTCTGTTAGCAGCTTCTTGTATGCTCTGCATGTTTTAAAAAATTGATGGATAGATGGAAGAAATGAGGGAGGGAGAGAGGGAGGAATGGAAGAGAGGGAGGGAGGGAGGGAGGGAGGAAGGAAGGGATTTCCAATTACAGTGTGATATAATGCTTTCTTATACCTAGATTTTTTTATTTATACTTATCTAAAGAGCTCTTTTAGATTTACTTAGATATAGATTTTTATCATTTATCACTCTTGTGAATACTAGAAAAATATAAGTTAAATTGGTATAAAATATTAAATTTTCTTCAGAGTCCAATTCTTCTGAATCGCTTTTTGATTTTTTTAATGTCTATGTTTTTCAGGACAGTATTTTGCTCAGTAACATTATGACTTGGCAATTGACATTGCTTAAAAGAGTGCTCCACTATCAACTCTGAGATTTTCTTCCAAGACACTGACAACCATCTCCAAGTTTTAATGTTGTAGCTTTCCTGACATTACCAGAAGAAAGTTTGCAGACACCAACTAGACTCATATTCTTTCCTTAAATGGTCCTTAAATGGTTTATTGATGGGAACATCAAAGGGCTGCAGTTGTCCCATCATGGCAGACGGAAGAGCAA
>NW_007774910.1:2362-3911 GCF_000696425.1 Galeopterus variegatus | reverse complement strand
ATTTCTCACTCCTGTCCTCCACTGTACCCATCATCTCTGTACCCAGAAACACTCCAGGTGTTATCTGGGCACTATGACCAGATCAGGGAGCCCAGATCATGTCTTCAAGATTGTGCTTAGCTCTGTCCCGATACAGCATTCAACACTCTTTCCCCTGTCTTCCTTCACTCATAAATTTGTAAAGATCTTTCATCTGGTGATGCCGTATGTTATTTTTACTATTTACTATCATTTTAATTTAGCTTCAAGTGATTAACTTGAATCCTGGTCTGCCATGTCCTCCAGTGAAAGAGGTGGGCAAAGCATGAGCTCACACTTTTTTCCCCGCACAGTCCTGGACTTACGTTAAATCTAGGAAAGAGATGGAAGGCAGAGGGTTGAAAGTAATAGCAAAGTACATGTGTTGAGACTTTAAAATATTTTTGATCTTAGGGCAATAGACTTAATCTCCCCAAGCCTACTTACTCATACATACCATAAACAGCCTAGATTACGTGATCTCTGAAGTCTTTTTCAGCCTTAAGACACCATGATTTTATAGTTCTTCTGACTTTATTGTATAAAGTTACATAAAAATATGTGAAGGTAATTCTATAATTGCACTAGATTGTGAGCTTCTAAAAAGAAGATTATTTTTCTCCTTCACCTCTGTACATCTAATAACTAGAGTATTGGTCTGTACACAGAAGGTACTTAACAAATATTTGTTAAATCAATTAAAATGTTTTATTATTTACAATTTATATAGTTTTTATACTGTTCATATAATCAACATTCAGTGTGCCTCTAATATTATGAAGTTTTCTCTATTAAATACTGAGAACACAAAGAAAGCGTGTGATACCTGCCCTTAAGAATCATATATTCTAGCTGCAAAAATAACAAAAATAACAAATATTCACATACGTACACATACAAACTCATACATATTGTATAGAAGAGTGTCATATATAAGGGATGTATGATATAGGAGAAAGAATATAGGCTATGGAGTCAATAAAAAGCCTGGATTCAAACCTGGACACTGCTACTTAGCTACTCTGTCAGCTTGGGAAGCTTACTTGGCTTCTGTATACTTCTTTTGTAACACTGGAGATAATATCTTTGGTGCAGAAATGTTATGAGAATTATATTACATAATATAGGAAAACAATTTCACACATTGTAGGTACTCAAAAAATGTTAACTATCATCATTAATATTATTATTGATGCACACTCACAGGAAATAGTAGTCCAGCCTGAACAAGTTAGGAATAGCTTTTTGGATAAGCTGATCTTTAGCTGATTCTTGAAAGGTGAGAAGAAACAAACTAGGCAGAAAAAGGCAGTTTCTTCATCCCAGGCAGAGCGAAGAGCATGTGGGCTTTGGGAGGTCATGACGGTCATTGCAAGCAGTTCTGTTTAGTTCCCAAAGTAAACGCTGAGAGGTGGAGTCCGTCAGAAGAGTCATGGAGGAAGATGGAGATGAGGGACCCCTCTGTCTGCGCCTTCCTTCCTCCTTCTTTGCTTACTGGGCAGAGGGCACATCGGTGGTTTCCTGACCTGAT
>NW_007774910.1:0-1127 GCF_000696425.1 Galeopterus variegatus | reverse complement strand
TGTAACTCTTTGTCATTGCCTGAGTGTGCACAAAATTCTGTGTTATTCTTGGAGGTATGATTTGATAACAGCAGTCACTTGATATTTTTGTCAACAAACCATTTAAAGAACATTTGAAGAAGGATTATGTGTCCTAGTCACTTTTTGAAAATTTTCTTTGACACGTGGTATACTCAAGAAAGCACCACCACTAAAACATATTGAATGAGAGTCTGGGGCTTGGAAGAAAATCTCAAAGAAAACACGAGTGGTAAAGAACTTTTCAGAAGTGCTGCATCATTAACACCCTTGATGGTGCAGGAGAGAATATTTTAAAGAACCACCTGAAAGATTCTTACACCCAAAGTTACTCAGAATATTCAAGCTGGTTTTGCTCATATTATTATATTTTTTTCTATATTACTTTTGCTTTATATTTTCTTTTTAGGTAGTATAGATATATAATTAAAAAACTCTATGTTCAAAATGTCCCACATAATTCTGGAATTTATTCATGAATTTGCCCTTTCCCTTCAGCCAGATATGAGTTTCAGAGAACAAGGTCTGACCATGACAAGACCAGCCACGGTTTTTGAGATACTACCATCTTCCGAGTATTGCATTATAGCATATGTTGTCCCCTTTAATCCTTTAAACAATTTTGTCAAGTAATTATTATTTTTCCCATTTTACAGATTAAAAAATGGGGCTTAGAGAGGTCAAATAATTTGCCCAAGTCCATACTACTAAGGAAAAGAGTTAGGATTTTAACCCAGGTGGTCAGACTTAACCATTTTGCTGTGAAACATCGTATTATATTACTTTTCAAATATTTTCTGCACATCACATCAGAGTTTCAGCATTCTGCAGAGTATATGGTCAGTACTAGTCAGTCTCTGGCAAATTAAATAACAAATTTCTGTTTTGGCCACTGAAGAAAGGAAAGGTCAAGAATGCCCACAGCAATAGCAAGTTGCTGAAGAACCCCAGCTTTTTCCTGGTATAGCACAGCAGGGCCAGGCAAACTTTGGAGTTAAACATACCTGGGTTTGAGTCTCAAATAAACCACTCACTGACTGCAAGAACTTGGGAAAGTTTCTTCACCTCTAAGGGTCTCATATTCATGTAAAGGGGAGATGAGAGTCACA
>NW_007774909.1:3209-3911 GCF_000696425.1 Galeopterus variegatus | reverse complement strand
CTCAGCCAATGGGAATTCAGAGGGTTGAGACCTAAAGCAAAGTGTCTCTCACCCTTGACAAGGTAGGGGACCAGACCACGCCAGTCAGCAGAGCAGAGAATAGAGAATGCTGAAGTCTGGGTAGTCTGGACCACCAGGCAACCACCTCCAGGACCGCCACTCCCATGGGCCCAGAGGAGGGATTTGTACAGCAGCTGAGAACAGCTGCTCCAATTCACAGTTGTCTTCTAGGCTGACAAATGGACCTCTGCATTTAAAGGGCTGGGAAGAGAACTGACACTATTGACACTATTCACTGAAACACGGCTCCTCCAAACCCAGGCTGGACAGCCACGGGCCCAGGGTATGGCAAAGGAACCTGGTGAATCCCACAGAAGGAAGGCTTGGATTGTGGGCCCCATGCCCAGCTGTGCAGCAAGGTCTCCTGGACATCCCAAAGCCCTTCCTGAGCAGTATCTCTGCGGGCAGTGCCTGGGAGTCTGTATGTTTAAAGAGCTGCCAACTGCTCCTCAGACCAATACTTGGTAACCAGAAGGCCCAGAAGATCTGTAGGAGCCTTTCTAATGCTGTGACTATGGGACGGAAGATCTCTCCATGGGGGTGAGACATGCCCTAGGGGAGTTTTAAATAAAGGTGAGGGCATTTTTGGTTGTTTATGTTTGGGAGGGCATTTATTTAGTGGGCAGAAGTTGGGACAACTAG
>NW_007774909.1:0-1187 GCF_000696425.1 Galeopterus variegatus | reverse complement strand
CTACCAAGACATTCTGCAGAGAGGATACAGCATATGCTAAACAACCAAGGGGTTCTCTAGAGTTGTGTAGCAGCCAAGCAGAGAGCTTCCCAGCCAACAGTCTCAAGAGCCACAAGGTGGCCACTATGCCATCTCCTGACCATCCTTGTCTAACCTTTCCCTCCTTGAGAAGAGTGGGGGTAGCATCTGAGGACTTAGGTGGTCTCACCCAATACACCCCCTTTTCTTTCCCTCTTCCCCTTTCTCCTCTCCTCTTCGTCCTCCTGTTTGCCATCTCCTTCANTGGGATCACAACCCTCAGTGTCGCGCCCGTACCGGGGACCGGCAACGGGATTGCAACCCTCAGTGCTGCGCCTGCACTGCACTCAGCCAGTGAGCAGGAACCGGTCTCCACATGGGATCCGAACCCTCGTCGGGAGCACCGCCGCGCTCTCAAGTGGTGCACTCTCCAGTGCGCCACCGGGCCGGCCCAAAGACACCAGTTTCTTCGAATTGTCCTGATTGTCTATTTGTTCACCCTTGACTTGATCCTGTTTCTCATCCATGGTTTATTTAGCGATAAGTCTTCTAGGGAGAACCACTCAAATTCCACATCTATCGCATCCCAACCATCAACAGAAAAGAGGTTTATTTTCATGGACAGGCCCCTGGGAGATTATGCATTACAGACCCTTTCAACTTTGCTTTTGAAACACAGATAACTAGAGCTTGTTTTTATTAATGTGACCCCTGCTTTGAAATATTGCGCCAAGACCACAAGGAGGGCTTGACCGCCACGTCAGCTGCACCCCCAGCAGTCAGTGCCACATGGCTTAGCACTGTGTGCTTCTCTGTCCCTTTCAATCATTCCCCATATTCCCACTGTCCCACTTACATGCCACAGTGTATATTCTGACTGCTAAGTGTGACTTCGTTCTGAACATACCTTTGTGAGCACCCTCAGCCCATGCTAGAAACTCTTCCCTTCACTTCCTCAGGAAGCTCTCGGTCCAAGAAACGATGATAAGGTTATCAAAGTTATCAAGAGAAGAAGAGACATTGTGCCAGGAAAATCCAAGCTAAGAATTATTTCTGATGCAGACATGATGAAGAAAGTTGCATGAGGAAATCCTCTACTGTGGTTTTCCTACCAAGACATTCTGCAGAGAGGATACAGCATATGCTAAACAACCAAGGGGTTCTCTAGA
>NW_007774908.1:0-3911 GCF_000696425.1 Galeopterus variegatus | reverse complement strand
ACTGTATTCCTGTGAGATAGACTTTTATCAGATGTGGGAAATGGGACTCAAAGAGATGAAAAGGGCCCTACGACCATGCGGGACCGGGAAGGGGCCGAACCCAGGTCCTTCAGAGCCTGTGCTCTCTAACCCCAGTCAAGTTGAAAGAGTGGCTTTTTCCCAGCCCAAGTTCATGTGGAGAATCCCCAGCGTAGGCCCCTGAGATGACCCATCCCGATGATCCTCCTTGCTCACTGCAGCCGCTGTCTTTCCTCTCTCCTTGTACAGTATGCAATTCAGTCGTTACCAGTAGCAAGTGTTCTTTCAAAATTCCCCATTCAAAAATGGAGGTGCCATTTGGTGGAGAATTCTTTGGTCTCTCTACGAGGTGTAAGTCATTACCAGTAGCAAGTGTTCTTTCAAAATTCCCCATTCAAAAATGGAGGTGCCATTTGGTGGAGAATTCTCTGGTCTCTCTACGAGGTGTTCCCTGAAGGCCCTGTGGCCCACACATCCTTGCTTGTAACTTGGCCCTTCGTCTGGTCCTAGGGGCGACTGGATCCGAGTGGGGCTCTGCTACCCACGAGGCACCACCTTCTCCATCCTCTCGGATGTTCACAATCGCCTGCTGAAGCAAACCTCCAAGACGGGCACCTTCGTGAGGACCTTGCAGATGGACAAAGTGGAGCAGAGCTATCCTGGCAGGAGCCACTACTACTGGGACGAGGACTCGGGGTGAGGAGGTTCCCACGTGGCTGCAGAAAAGTGGCTCGACCTCATTTTGTTCCCGTGGTCTTTCCATTAATCCCAGGAACGACCATGTAGTCAGTGACAATTAATGCAGGATATTTTCATAGGCTCTTTGATTCTAAGGTTGATTGTACCATGCACGAATGACATTTAAGGTTGTTAAGCTTTGAAAGTAAAAAAAAACACTATTAAATGTACATGTGGATTATAGGGCATATACCTATATGCACTTTAAGGAAAAAAGTGAAGGCAGTAAATCTTGGAATCCAGAAAACAGGGTACACGATCTCAAATCCTCACAACAACAGTTGGAGCAGATGATACTAGCTCTAATTTATAGATGGGCAAAGAAGGGACAGAGAAAATAAGAGTGACTTGCTCAGAGACCACAGGACAAACTTGGTACAGCTGAATCTGACCCTAGACCTATCTGTATCCCAAGCCCTTGCCCTTTTGCTAAGCTGCATTAGGTTTTATTCAATAGAGATATAATGGAATTAAAGAATCTGTTCTTGGAGACTGTCCTCTCCCCTAAAAAGAAATTTAGTCTAATATCTTAAGAATGCCAACACATCTCCAAAGAGATGAAGCTGTTGATAGCAAACCCTCTGAGAAGTAAGGGCAAAAGATCATTTTATGGCCATTTTTCTATTCTTATATTGAAATAAATGATAAAGAAATAGATAATAGATGCTCTTTCTTTTCTTGAAAGAGGGGTGTGGGGTGTGGCTGTATCAATTTTATGAAGAGAAAATTAAAATTTGAAAATCAAAAGCATTAAGTAAAATGTTGGTGTTGGGGCAATAAATAACAACCCTTTTCCTGCCCGCACAAGTTCTAAACCAAATTGTGGGGCAGACAAGATGGCAGGTGGAGAGGGAACTATAGTTTGATTGATGATGGAGCTTCCCAGTACCATCCCCAATTGTACTCCTCAGCCCCAGGCAGCACCGAGCCATCACAGGCTCCCCACATAGAGCCCAGCCCCCAGACCTAGGGCGTGGAAGGGCAGGCCAGAATGCCCGCGCTCTGTGGGCTGAGCTACATTCCCCAAACCCATGTCAGATGAGTCACTGCCCCCAGAAGTGGACAAGAGCACAGGGCAGAGTTCAGGAGGAGTATTTAGAAAAATCCTTCCATATGAAAACTACAGTAGGAGGAATTAATATTCCCCACACACCGGTATAAAGTATAATGATTAAAAAATTAAGGTGAAGACCTGTAACACCGTCCATGCTTATTTTCTTCTTCTTTTAGGATCATGGAAAATAGGACGTTCCAAAGACATAAAATTTTCAAATGGAAACTGCCACTAAACAAGTGGAATCTGTTTGGTTAAAACTTTTTAAAATCTGTGATTTGTCCCCTGGTCACCTTTAAGCAGATTTTGCTGCATAATTCAACTTTTTCTGGTAGCTTAGTTTATTTATCACTATGCCTATTGATTATGTTGTGCTTTAATTCAGTATCACCCTTAGGGGCTCGTAGGATGTTTGTTTCCTGTGGAGAAGGGCTCCAGACTCTTGAGGTTTTTGAATTCCTAGGTCTGAGTTTAATCTTTCTGCCTTATAAATTTGTTATATCTTACTCAGGTTCAGAGCACCTGCCTTCAGTGGCTATCTTCTAATCTACTGTGGGCTGAACACTTGATAACCAGCTTGCTATAATTAGGGGTAAAATACAAAATACATAGGCTGAAAGTGAGGGGGTCCCACCGTGTGAAACATATAAACTCTGAATCATCTCTAAATTTTTCAAGGTTAAAAAAAACATTCCAGTGATTTTAACTGTGTTCTGGATAGCTGAGTTTGCCAGATGCCACCTAATTATAAGTCTAGTATTTAAGGTGTATGGCCATCAGTAACACTACTACGAAACATTACCTGGTTACAGCCAGGATTTGAGCCTGGGTTTACCTGGCACCAGGGCAGTTCAGCCGACTCTGACACATCCAAGTTGCAGGTCAGGATTACTGGAAGGCAGCTGCTATCTATAAAATCAGGGGTGTGGGCCAGATGGTCTTTTAGGTTCCTCGCAGTTTAAGTAATCTGATATATTATGGCAACAAGGAAACTTGAATACTGTTAAGTCTTGTGCAGAAGCCCTAGGGCCAATCACACTTCTGCATCTTGGTCTCCTGGAGTGGTTTCCAACCATGTCTGGGAGCCCCCAGTGGCAGCGTGACCAGGGGCTGCACGGAACTGCCTTCCTCCTAAGCTGTCTCAAGGGGGCGCCCATCCACCGCCCCAGCTCCCTCAGCGTGCGGAGCCTGGGATGCAGGGTGCGGGGTGGGGAGGTGGATGCTCTTCTCTCAGCCATGAGCTTGAGACCTCTGCACAGGTCCACTTCTAATTTATTCAGTGAACGCTTGATGCAAGAAACATGAAGTTGGTGTGGATGGCTTGAAACATAAAGCCACTCAAGTGAGCTCAAATAAATGGAGGTGTACTGAGAGGAAACCAAGGCATCTGCGAGAAATAAAAACCCAACAGGCCTCATAGACACTGGTCCAAAAACAGCAAAGCCCTCCTCACATTCACACACACACACACACACACACACACACACACGTCCATGCACACACATACACACTCACCATAGACACTGGTCCAAAAACAGCAAAGCCCTCCTCACATTCACACACACACACACACACACGTCCATGCACACACATACACACGCATGCTTGACCTCTATGTCAACTTCTTGCTGTGGGCTGCCTTCCCCTCTCGATTCCTCAGCAGGCACATGGGACATAATAGTTGTGCCAGCCCTGACTCCAGGTAGCCTTTTTGTTTGAGCACCAACTAGTAGTTGACAAGACTCGCTGGGTGTCTTAGTTCTAATCTGTGAGAGGGAGAATCTTCTTGGTAGCCAATAAACGGCCCCTCTTGTGAGCCCAGCATGTGCCCCGGTCCCATCATCTCTGTGGTGGGTGCATGGGGGCCACAGCTCCCTGGGCCAGCTGGGCTCAGCACAGGATCAGCTCTCAGAGAGGAGTCTGTGCTCGAGAACCCCTACCCTCGCTCCTAATGTGTCAGATGTGGGACTCAGCTCGAAGGCATTTTTCTGAGCTAAAAGAGCAATGAAAATAAATCCCAACTTAGTACCATGGCTTCCTCATAATCCAATTCCCTGTAACTCTGAGTCAGCCCCCTTCACAATAATAATTACTATTCTTA
>NW_007774907.1:1290-3911 GCF_000696425.1 Galeopterus variegatus | reverse complement strand
AAAAAAAAAAAAAAAAAAAGCATAGATTGCAGATGCCTTAGAGAAAGTTAAGATTCAGCTATTCAAAAGTTCAGATTCTGCCCCAGAAACTTACATATGTCAGGGTGATGTCTAAGAGAGAGACAGAGACTAAAAAACAAGTAAATTTTTCACTTGTCTTTTAAATTGTGTGTTTAAGTGGAATCTGTCTTTTGAATGGGGATTCTAGCAAGAATGCTAGGCGTTTTAGTTTATTGCCCTGCTCACAGTCTAATGATGCAGGTCTTGTCTTCATTTTATAACGAGGAAGGTGAAACTGAGAGAAGTTACCCAGCAGCTTGTGTAGGTCATACAGATCAGCAGTGGCCAAGCCGAGGCTTGGACCCAGGTGGGTGTGACTCCAAAGCTCTTCACGCTACATCTGACAAACGCTCCGTAGCTGCTGACTCAGCCCCAATGGGTTTACGGTGCCCTTTCTTTGCTGACATCAGGCCAGTGGTCCCCATGGTAATTGCCTGAAGAAAATAAATAGAAGAAGTTTGGGGCTGTGAGCACTGGTTACCAGCTTCAGTCTGTGGCTCCCTTATTCCTTATGAGGGGAACTTGGAGGAAGTTGTAATAGGTAATCTCCCATTCACTAGGGATTCACAAAGTGCATTTTTCCTTGCCTTTGAGATGGACTGTGTGATGTCTAAGGTAGTGTGATCTTACTAATACATTCTTTTTGGGCAAACAGAAAAACTGTCTTGTCATCCTTAACCCTAAGCATGCAGAGCAGTGGGTCCCAAGAAAGCAAAAGTCTGGGCCTGGTGGAGGAAGCTGTTATGAGGTTGTCTACTTGGGGATAATTGGGGTTTTATTATGATTGCAGAATCGCACTTGGATCCCCCCTGCTAAGACCTACTCCAGAATGTATAAGTGTAGTGATATATCCACAGTGTCTTATTTCCATAAATTCCTTATCTTGTAATCGCAGAGAGAAGCTAAGCCTCATCCAGGCCCTTTCTGCAAACCTGGCCCCAGGAAGCTTTGGGAAGGAAGACATTTCATTTGAGTGGGGCACTCTTTTTTGTCATCCCCACTTTCTAAGTGCTCTGGATTCTCAGACAGCCTGTGAGTTTTCCATAATCAATGGGCAGACAGGATTGCGTGACCCTGAGCCATGTGCACCCCACCCTGGTCAGGAGATCTGTCATGCTTTTGTAGACAGAGCCATAAGTAAGCAGAGTAAACCCAGTCTCCAGGGAGGATTGCGACTCAGAGATAAGTAGGGACGAAGGCCCAGGAGGTAATCAGAGGAGACGGAGATGGAGATGGAGAAGCTTGCAGTCCTGACTTCCATGTCTGGTTTCCAGGGTCCCTGTCCTTGTTGTGTCTTTGTGAGAGGGTTAAGGCTTTTCAGTCCCTGCTCCTTTACTTAAACTGCTTTATGCTGTTCTCAATCGAAGCACTTTCTCTAGGACAGGCATTTTAATTTGAGCGAACCCAAGTCCAGGAAAGCTGTAGATTTCCTAATGCAGCCAGGTTCCCCTTGCCACCTTCCCTTTTCTTAAACTGCTTTATGCTGTTCTCAATCGAAGCACTTTCTCTAGGACAGGCATTTTAATTTGAGCAAACCCAAGTCCAGGAAAGCTGTACATTTCCTAATGCAGCCAGGTTCCCCTTGCCACCTTCCCTTTTCTGCTGTCTGTGGTAAAAGATTCTGGACTTGTTCAACAGAAGTCCCTGTTGCTGCCTCAGCCAGCTGCACCCCAGCCAGGTGTGGCCAGTGCATGCTCCTGCCAGCAGCCCGGGCCAGCTCCTGCTGGGCCAGCTCTCAGGGGACAGGCATAGCAGAGCTCCTGGTTTGCCCTGTGCCCTGTGCCGCCAGCTCTTCTGGGGTTTCAGACTCCATGCATTTTTCTGTGCTGCCCTTTACCCTTTCCTTCCTTTGCTGATGCTCTGCTGCCTGCCGTCTTCTCTATTAATGTGTGCCTCACTGCCAAATTCTTGCTTCTGTTGCCTCATGACCAAACCTGGCTCTGTCACTGGTGCTCTATGGATGCCTGAGTGGCTGCTTGCATGCCGGTCCAGCCTTTGGCAGGCATTGGCCTCTCCTAGATGGGCTGCTTGTCTAGACTCTGCGAGAAGGAGATGGCCCTGCCGGGAGGAAACAAGCCATGCATGAGCGCATTCTGCAAGAAAGCCGGACTTCTGTATGTGCCGGGCACTGTGCTGAGCTCAGGGGATAGTCCCAACCTTCGTGATTCTCCCAGACAAATAAATATGCACCCTAAATTAACCGATTACAATTAAAGTGAGAGCAAATAGTTAAACAGGAGTTCAAGGCACCAATAAAGAGATATAGGTCCTAATTAGCTAACAAAGGAACCTATGAAATAATGAACTAAAAAGAGTAATTTCTATAGCAGCAGAGAGAAGGAGTAGAGATTTAGAAAAGGACAAGTGTGAGTGTCTGGACCTAATTAAGCCTGGAAAAAGTGGCATTTAGGCAAAAATCTAAGAAGAAAGGAGGGAAGATAGATGGGAAGTCCTTAAAATGGGCCAGAGTAATGGTGTGCAGAGAGCTAGTAATGGTGTGCAGGGGATGAGATGGGCCAGACGTGGCTGCAGAGGTTTACATAAGCCTTGATTCTCCAAGG
>NW_007774907.1:0-251 GCF_000696425.1 Galeopterus variegatus | reverse complement strand
TGATATATAAAAATAGTAAATTTCAACATGAATCTGTATTAAAATATTAATGAGATATCTTTTTTTTTCTACTTTTATTTTTTTCTTGGTTATGCATATTTGTGGGCTACAAGCTGACCATCACCATTTGTGCCCAAGATGTGATGGCCAGGTCAATACTATCTGCATGCCCATTACCACCAATTGCGATTATTCCCTGAGTTCCCCACTCAATTAATCCCTGACCTCCTTCCTCCTCCCTGGCTCCCCAC
>NW_007774906.1:0-3912 GCF_000696425.1 Galeopterus variegatus | reverse complement strand
AGAGAGAGAGAGAGAGAGAAGAAAAGAGAGGGGAGAGAGAAGTCTAGAGGTGCTAAACATGTCAGGGGATAAGCTATCTCAGAAGTGGATCCTCCAGACTCATTTGACATCATGTGGATTAGAGATAATACCCCTAGCCAAGTTCTTCCAGAACTCCTGACCCACAAAACATGAACAAAATTAAATGGTGATTTCAGGATGCTGAATTTTGTGGTGGCTTTTAAATGCCCCAATATGGGACAAGAACACTCATGTTTTCATGGGTGGAGAGGAAGAGACATCAAGGGTTTTGTTTGTGTCTTCTGAAGATGTTTCTCAGAATCATCATGTGGATAATCACCTTGTCAGACTGTCTGGAGTGTTTTTTATTCCATGGGATTGGAAATCCTAATTACTGATTTGAGACTACATTTTGCATCTTAGGTGACCACAGGACATTATATTGGAAAAGTTGACTTCCGTACATATTCTTTCTCCTTACTTAAAAGAAAATCGTATGATGCTTTAAAATTCATGAAGCTCCATCACATAAATTATCTAATTCAATCCCTACCACTCTCACAAAATCAGCATTATCATCCCCGTGTTATAGGGGAGAAAATTAAGACCTAGCTAAATTCTAGAAGAGCTCACTTTTTCTGAGTTCACGAAAGTGTTTCTTTCTTGTTTATTTTATTTTTTTGGTTTATGGTACATATTTATGGGGCACATAGTAATATATGTTTTTTTTCAAGTCTAAACATGAGATTTATTTATGTTTCATATACATTTTATACACATAGCTTGAAGGTAATTTTATACAATATTTTAAATAATTTTGTTCATGAAACAAAATTATTATCAGAAAACAAAGGTGTCTCTATCTCAGCCACTCAGGTGGACAGCCTGTGATTGTGTAGCATCACCATTTCTGATTCTGAATGCTACCAATAAGCAATCATTTCTTTACACTTATTCACACATAAATACTTAGTAAAAAGTGTGCCATATCATTAATATAGTGAAAAAATAATGTAGTCAGGTAACTAAGCAGCACAATGGCATCACCAGAATACCTGTATCAGCTGTCAAACAATAAAAACAATGAACAGCAACAGGTTGAATAAACTGTGCATTGTGCACCCACATTTTAAAAAAATTTAATTGACACATTGTAATTATACATACTTGTGGGGTATAATATGATGTCTTCATGCATATACATTGTATAATAATTGGGTCAGGGTGGTTAATGTATCAGTTACCTCATGCATTTATCATTTCTTTGTGGCAAAGACATTCAAAAGCCTCTCCTCTAGCTATTATGTAATATACAAAACTTGACTGTTAACCATAGTCACCCTAGTGTGCAATAGAACATCAGAACTTATCCCTCCTATCTAATTGAATTTTGTACCCATTTGCCAACTCTCCCTGTTTTTTCCCTTTTCTCTTTCACTCTCCAGTCTCTGGTAAATACTCTTCTACTCCACAGAGTGATACTTTGGTACAGGTATACACCATACGATGTTCAAATCTGGGTAATTAGCTTATCTATCATTGCAAACGTGCTATTTCTTTGTGTTGAGAACATTTAAACTCCTCTCCTAGCTATTTGAAAGCATAAAATAAATTGTTAATTATGGACACCTAGCATTTCTATAGACCACTAGAACCTATTTTTCCTATGTAGTTATAAGGTCATATCCATTAACCATCTTCCTATCTCCCCTTCCCCACTCTTCCCAGCTTCTAGTAACTGCAATTCTTTTTTTTTTTTTTTTTAAAAGATGACCGGTAAGGGGATCTTAACCCTCGACTTGGTGTTGTCAGCACCACGCTCAGCCAGTGAGCGAACCGGCCATCCCTACATGGGATCCAAACCCGGGGCCTTGGTGTTATCAACAGCACACTCTCCCCAGTGAGCCACGGGCCGGCCCTAGTAACTGCAATTCTATTCTCTACTTACATGTGATCAATTATTTCTTTAGCTCTCACATAAGAGAGTGAGAACATGTGACATTTATCTTTCTATGCCTGGCTTCTTTCACTTAATGACTTCCAGGCTCATCTGTATTGCTTTTTATGGCTGTATAGTATTCCACTGTGTGTGTGTGTGTGTGTGTATACCACATTTTCTTTATCCAATCATCAGTTGACGGGCACTTAGGTTGATTCCACATCTTGGCTGTTTTGGATAGTGCTGTAATAAACACTGGGCTGCAGATATCTCTTTGATATACTAATTTCAAAAGCATTTCTTCCTTGGTGGAGGTTGAGTTGGTAGCGTTTTCAGCATTGCACATTACTGAGTACTCCCTTTCCCACAGCCCTCATGCGACCTCCCTTCCGCTCCTGCCTCTGGGCGATCTGACAATTACATCCTTACCTTTACATGTCTCCACATGGCATGAGAATAACTTCTTCCCAGATTCAGAAACATATCCAGGCATGCAGGTACAGAAAGTGCCATTGATACAGAGAGCATTTAGGGGGCACCGAGGACAGGTAGCTGAAGGGAGAAGAGAGATAAGTCAGATGTCACCAAGTCACAAACTCTCCTGTTATCATTGAGCCTCGACTCTGGGTAGGGCCTCTTGATACGGAAAAGACCTGTACCTTCTCCTCTTATGAGATCTCAGTACAGTTGTTCCTCAGTACCCAGGACTGTCCCTGTACCCTCTTGGAACCAAAATCCATGGATGTTAAAGTCCTTGATCTAAAATGGCGTAGTATTTGCATGTAACCTATGCACATCCTTTCACATACTTTAAATCATCTCCAGATTATTTATAATAATACCTAATACAATGGAAATTCTATGTAAATAGCCATACAGTATTGTTTAGGGAATAAGGACAAGGAAAATTTTTCTGTACATGTTCGGTACAGACTCAACCATCCTTTTTTCCCCCCAGATATTTTTAAATCATGGTTGGGTGAATCCACAGATATGGAACCCACGGATATGGAGGGCTAGCTGTACGTTAAAAAATCAGAGGTACCAAACCCAATTTACAGAAAAAGGTGGATTCCTGTGCATGATAAAGGATGGGCTGGTCTTAAATTAATTTTAACATAAAAGTTTTCCATGCAATAGAACTTGCTGTTCTGAAGATCATTGCAGAATTTATAAAAGGGGAGTGAGTTGGTTAAGATCTTAGACCCCAGGTTTGATTCTGGTTCTGTGTGTCCTTGGGCAAGTGTCTAAACCTATCTGTGTCCCAAATTCTCTGATCTGTAAAATGGGTTATTGTGAAGATTATTAAAAGAAAAAACCCTAGACAAGTTAAATTTAACAGAATTTAATTGAACAAAGACTGATTTGAGAATCACATAGCCCTCAGCAACAAAACAGGTTCTCAGAACTCTGGCCTGGAAAAAAAACTAAAGTGAGGTACAGAAACAGCTTAACTGGTTAGAGCTAGGTGTTGTGCCTAATTGGATCAGTTGGCTGCCTGCGATTGACTGAAGCTTAGCTGCTATAATTGACTGAGACTCAGCCATTTGTTACAAGACTGCACTCCTGTTAGGTTTTCAGTTCGTTTACATATTAAGTTAGGTTGCAGTTTGTCACATAAGGATTCGAGCATGGAGGCATCCTCAGGCCAAACTCAGTTTTGTTTAATAGAATTAAAGTTAAGCTGAAATGATCTCATTCACTGTTTGTTGACTTGTTTATGCTCAGAATGATCGTAACTACCATTGCTTTGTCTCTGCCCACTAGCATGTTTACTTCATATGTGTTTTATTCACTGTTCTATCTCTATGTAGTGACCATTATGGCTAGGAAAAACAAATCAGACAAATTAAAAATCAAGCAAAAAGATAAATAAAAAGGGCTGGCCAGTTAGCTCAGTTGATTAGAGCATGGTGTGGTTTGGATCCCTTAACCCAAAAAAAAAAAAAAAAAAAAAAAAAAAAAAAAAAAAA
>NW_007774905.1:0-3912 GCF_000696425.1 Galeopterus variegatus | reverse complement strand
AGAATCTCATCCTTTTTATGGCTGAGTATTATTCCATAGCATATATATACCACATTTTCCTTACCCAGTTGTCCATTGATGGACATTTAGGCTGGTTCCACATCTTGGCTATTGTAAATAGAGCTACGATGAACATGGTAGTGCAGGTATCCTTTTAACATGATGATTTCCATTCCTTTGGGTATATATCCAGCAGTGCGATTGCTGGATTGTATGGTAGATCTATCTGTAGTTGTTTGACAAAACTTCATACTGTTTTTCATAGTCGTACTAATTTACAGTCCCACCAACAGTGTAGGAGCGTTCCCCTCTCTCCACATTCTTGCCAGCATTTGTTATTCTCTATATTTTTTATTATGGCCAGGCTAACTGGGGTGAAGTGATATTTCAATATGGTTTAAATTTGCATTTCTCTGATGATTAGTGATTATGAGCATTTTGTTAAGTGCCTGTTGGCCATTCGTATTGCTTCCTTCAAAAAATGACTATTTAACTGCTTTCCCATTTTTAATTGGATTATTTCATTTTTTATTGTGTAGTTGCTTGAGATCCTTGTATATTCTGGATATTAATCCCTTCTTGGATATATAATTTGCAAATAATTTCTCCCACTCTGTAGGTTGTCATTTCACTCTATTGATTATTTCCTTTGCTGTGCAGAAGCTTTTTAGTTTGATGTAATCCCATTTACTTACTTTGTCTTTTGTTGCTTGTATTTTTGGGGTCTTATTCATAAAGTCTTTGCTCAGTCCTACTTCCTGATGGGTTTCCCCTATATTTTTTCTTGGTAGTTTTATAGTTTCAGTTCTTATACTTAAGTCTTTAATCCATTTTCAGATGATTTTGGTATATGGTGAGAGGTGCTGGTCTAGTTTCATTCTTTTGCATATGCGTATCCAATTTCTCCAGCACCATTTATTGATCAGGCAGTCTTCCCCAATGTATGTTGTTGCCTTTGTCAAACATCAGTTGGCTATAAGTCTGTGGGTTGATTTCTTCCCTGAAACATCTCTTCTTTAAATTTAATTAGACAAATTATACTCAAACTAGTAGATGCCCTGGGAAGGCAATCAACATTAGGGCTAATAAAAAGCTTGAATAGTATAAAAGGGCTGGAGGAGGTATTGTAGAACCTTTCTAGCACTTATGAGAGGTAAATTAACACCAATTGCTAAACATAGAAACTGGATAAATTTCAATATTCATTTAGAAATTAATTTTATGATGCTGTCCTAAGTATTAAAATACAGGTTATACTTAAATCATTCAAAGTTTGGCATGTTCACACATGTGCACAAAGTATTTGATAGATATTTACACACTGGGAGACACAATTATGGTCTGACTTTGGAGTTTTGGCAGATCTGGGTTCAAATTCTGGCAAGTTTCCCTACTAGCTTTTTTTGGGTGCGTGTGATCCGAACCCTCGGGCGGGAGCGCCGCTGCGCTTCCCAAGCGGCGCACTATCCAGTGCGCCACCGGGCCGGCCCCAAGCATCTATTTTTATGCCAGTACCATGCTGTTTTGTTTACTATAGCTTTGAAGTATAATTTGATGTCAGGTAGTGTTATGTCTCCAGCTTATTTTATTTATTTATTTATTTGCTCAGGATTGCTTTGGCTATTTGTGGGTCTTTTGGTGTTCCATATGAATGTTAGGACTGTTTTTTCTATTTCTGTGAAGAATATCCTTGGTGCTTTCATGGGGATTGCATTGGATCTGTAGGTTGCTTTGGGCAGTATGGACATTTTCACAATGTTGATTCTTCCAACCCAAGAGCATAGAATATCTTTCCATTGTTTTGTGTCTTTAATTTCTTTAAGTAGTGGTTTATATTTCTCATTGTACAGATCTTTCACCTCCTCAGTTAAATTGATTTCTAGGTATTTTAAGTTTTTTGGTGACTATTTTAAATGGGCTTACTTACTTGATTTCTCTTTCTGTTAGTTCATTATTGGATAATATAAATACAACTGATATGGGAGCATTTTGTATCCTGTACCATTACCAAAATTATTAATAAGCTCTAAGAGATTTTTGACAGTCTTTAGGTTTTTCTATATCTAAGATCATGTCACCTGCAAATAGGGAGAGTTTGACTTCTTCTTTTCCAATCTGGATGCCCTTTATTTCTTTCTCTTGCCTGCCTTGTTGATGTGTTACTAATGTTGGAGAAGTGTCCTATCACCTTATAACAAAATGTAATTATTTTGATTGCCCATCTCTGGATTGTGACTTTCACAAGTGTTTTCTCCAAAGGTATAGCTTGCCCTTACTAGCCCTCACCTTTGGTGGGACGGGAAGGCTGGAGAGGGCGGGAACTGGAACAAAACCCTAACTCAAGATAGAATAAGGAACTTTTAAGTCTTTTTACTGAGAATAGGCCTTTGTTCTAGAGAATGCTTGCTATGGCTCCAGTGACTTCTGTTTCAGTTAAGGCCTCAACTATGACTCTCTGTATTTGCATTTCTCTCCAGATGATGGTTTTTCTTAGACCTCAATTCCCAGATGGGTCCGAGAAAATCATTCATTTTCAATTTTTGCACCTTTTTCTAGTTGTAAGGATGTGAATGATGACATTCCATTCTTTATGAGCCAGACTCTATACTTGTTATTGAAAACTTTGTCTCTCCATGATGTTAAAAACTGAATCCTTGGGATCAGAGAGAGGAAAAAAAAATAATTAAAATCACAGCAAGAAAAAAACATTGAATATACTCAATATACTTCCTTTCCTATTTTCCTCTCCCCTTTGTCAAGTGTTATTTTATTCCTGAATGAAGCTTATTGTTTCTGACTCACACTTCTCCATAGGCTTCCAAGTACCTCCTGGAAGTATATTGTGAGAGAGGCATCCTATCCTTTCCTCACACATTAGACTCGAGTGGGATGAATACCTCGAATGGATAAAAAAAATTGACAATCACACTTGCTATGCAAAATGGGATGATATTTGAGACTTAGTTTTAAACATATTTTAAAATACGCAATTCTATTATGTAATGGTTTTAAAGTAGTTTTTTAAAAAAAAAATTTTGTGTATTTAAGCCACAGTAATGTGCAGGGAATATGATATATAGAAGTACGAGATTAAATATCAGCAAAGCTAAACATCTCCCAACAGAGCTATGCTATTTGACAGTTGTGAAATCTCTAAAGACATTTCAATTTTATTTATTAGGTAAAGCTGTCACACTTTATACACACCATGAATCTCCAAAGTGACTATTAACAAATGACAGTACAGCTTGACATATGTGAAAGTGGTTACATAAGCATATAAGAATTGATAAATCTTAATAATATAAATAAAAGTGGTTATGGAGATAGGGGCAGTAAAGAAACTGGAAAGAACTATCTCTTTGGGGCACAGTGTAAAACATCCTCACAATAATATTATACTAAATAAATAGTCTACTAAACAATTAGTCTTCTCTTCTATATATTAAGAAGGGAGTGAATTGATGAAAACTTAGCAAGTTTCTTTTACAATTAAATATAAAAAGAACACAACCTATTCTTTTAATCCTCCTTACATAAATGCCTCTGAGGAGGATAAATCCAGGGTTAGGAGTGCAGAGAGCTTTCCTTGAGGGCACTATCCATCTCTCCTTGTTTACTTGTGGTCACTGCACTCCAGTGTCCTCAAACTGCCAGGCATTCTTACCAATTTTAATACTTGAAACATTCATAAAGTCATTTCCTTTGCTTTTGCTTATTCATGAAACCCTCCAATGCAATACAATTTCTGTTGTTGTTTTTTTTACCTGTCCAACTTCTACTTCTTTCTAAAACTCAACTCATATACCATCTCTTCTAGGATCTCTTTTCTACTAATTTCATTATGTTAATCATCTCTTCACTATACTTTCTGTTATCATAGTATATATCAAGCTATATAAAAAATGATAA
>NW_007774904.1:0-3912 GCF_000696425.1 Galeopterus variegatus | reverse complement strand
TCTAACATGCACTTTTTCCCATTTTAGTATCTCTGAAATGGGGATACATTTTACAATGAAATCATTTCATAATAACCATAGGCCATTCTTTCATATTTTATCTCTGAAACCAGAATGCATTTTACAATTGGTGGTATCTTAGGTTTTATATGGTATTACTGCAATTCTTCCCAGATGCTTGGCTTCCAGTGATCCTAGGGACCATGTCTGAGATGAAGTTTGCAATCCTAGCCTGATGGATATTGTCCTGCTCACAACTGTGAGCTGTGGGCTAGGGCCTTCCTCTCAGCTTCCTTGAACTCTCTTGTGCCATTTGAGAAGGGGCCAGAGGAAAGCGTGGGGCCAGAGGAAGGAGAGAGTTTTTTGAGACTTTCATCCCTCAGCAATGACCAGTCCTCTTCTCCCTTGCCCTGACACCCATGACACTGGACTTCAGTTCTGAGACAAGTTTATGAGGCTATAAATGCCCATGAAGGCTTACAAGATTGCAGTTTCCTCAATGCCATTGGCAGCATCTTTTATCTCTGTCCAGTCAATCTCCTGGACAACCAGAGGGTCAGGATAAATGCTGATTTATGATTCAAAACTCTCATATGTGCTGGTGAAGAAGTGTGACCATCTGCCCCCAACTGGGCCAGTGTCCAAGCACTCCTGCTTTGGGGTCGACGGCTTCTTCACCTACATCCCTCTCACTGCCTTCCAGGTCATTGCCTTGAGACATTGGATACTGCCTTCTCTCTCTTTTCTGTTTTTTCCTCATCTGAAGGCTTCTATAGTGCTTGCTTTGCACACCTGTGCACTCAAACCATGATGTCTGGTTAGAAGCAGGAGGAGAGGCTGAGGGCTGGGGACAGGAGGGAGAAGGGAATGGAATGGAGGCTGGGCTGACTCACGGATCAGAGCCATCTGAGGACTAAAGCAGGGAACAGAAAGCAAAGGTTTTCTCCATGGCCTTTTCCCAGATTATGGGTCTCCTGCCTTCCAGATCATGCATTATAGTACTTTATACATGTCATCACGAATAATGTGATTTTTGGCAAAAGGACTGAGATTAACCTTCCACACTATTCTTATTTGCAGCCTAGCCTTCCTTGCATGTCTAGTTTTGTATTTAAATCCTCCAATTATGGCCAAGATAAGGACCTTCAGAGGAATTAATGGCTAAGTAAAGGCATGCCTCCTCTTTGGAGCTTACTGGTAACACATGTAATTCTTGATTAGACTCAGCTCACTGGCGTTCTTGGCTGCTTGGAGAACACCTGGGGCTCACCCTGGGGCCAGAGAGCCTTCTTCTCTCAGGCCATGGTTACTGCTGGGAATATAATATGGGGGTATGTTTTTGTCCAGAGCCTCCATGGCTTGAGCCCCTACTCAGATTTCCTGGGGCTTGACACTCTTCTCCTCCTCCAGCCTTGCTGCTTTATGTTTTGATGGAGGCAGACTTTGAATACCATGAAGTTACGGGCCTTGTGGCAGTGGGGTCTTGACACTGCCTGGCATCTCCCCAGCCTCCTCTCTACCCTCATGCCCTGTGGGCTCCAAAAGAACTGCACGTCTGCCTTGCCTTGACCCTCCTCCTGCCTCAGGCTGCTGCCTAGACACAGTCTCCTGCTGTTGATGCCAAGTAGGGCTGCTCTAGACCCTTCCCACTACTGCTCCTTGACAGTCTGGGATGTCCCTTTGCTTCATTGTGACCCCATGGCCTATCGCAGGGCACAGAAGCATTGCTGATCCACTCTCAGCCTGCAGCTGCCATCATCTCCAACCCTCTCTCAGCGCAGCCAGTCCTGCCCTGGTTCTGCCACCACCAAGCCTCCAGAGCCCTGGGTGCTGTTTGTGGCCTTGCTCCCCTTTTCCCACCTCTGCTGATTGGACATTTGAATGGTATCACAGCTGGCTTTGGAGTCTGGCAGAATTGGGCTCAATTATTGATACTAACCACTTACTGGCACTTACCTAAGTCAGTTTGGCTACAATAAAAATGGAATGTAGCAATGCCCAGTTAAGCACTCAGCATACAGTTCATGTATAACATTATTAGTACATCAGATGTGGACCTAGCTAACTCCTTGGACAGATGATTGTAAACAGCTGGCTAGGAATAGAGGGTTGATCATCAATGCACAGAGAAGGTGTGGGAATAATTGATGGTAATTCAGTTCAGCCTCTTCATAGAGGAATCCTGGCTCTGCAAGGCTTCAGAAGCTCCACCTTTCCTTGGCTCAGACTATTTTTGGAGAAGAGCTAGTACCATGGGTAGGGAGTGACAAAGTGACAATGAATGATGGGGAAGTTAATGAGGTGCTTGAAAGAAAACGTGTCCTCTCTCTCTGGGCAAAGAAAAGTAAGAACCACCATTTGGATGGGCTGGGATAGAAAGGATGAGCTCATAGGACAGGAAATTTGCAACCAGATTGTCTTTTTGCCTGGAAAACAAGCCAGTGATTCAGCAGTTTTCTCAAGTCAGCAGAAAGAGAAGACTGAGAGCATCAGAGCTTATGACTCTGAAGAAGCAGGTTATCTTTTTTGGAGACTTGGCAGCAGTCAGGCTAGGAAGAGATAAGTTTAGCGTGGATAATTGAAATTCACGTATAATCCTAAATCCTTGTTGTAGATAGTGGTAACCACAGCTTCTCTTGTGTACTAAGTCTTTCATCAGAGCTGTTCAAAGGCAGCAGCAGTGATTGCTTTGATTTTATCTTGTTCCATTTCCTCTGCCCACCTTGAGGGGAGCTGCAAGTAAAGCAGGGGATGAGCTTAGAGACAAGCTGGCAAAGCAGGAGAGAGGAGCTAGTCGGGCAGGGCCCTGGGGGCTTGAGTTGGAGGAGCAGTTGGTGCTACACAGAGGGATGGGAGCTGCTCATACCCTTTTCATCCCGTCCCTGAAGGTACACAGGCTTCCTTCTCCCTGGTTATTTGGGTCAGATGAGTTTCCATACACAAAGGACTTTCAGACTTGGTGGTAAACCTTTTGAAGTTTGTAAAAGCACAGTATTCCATTGTATGCCTCGAATTCCTGAAGTGTCCCATTTTAACAGCATCGTAATGTGAATTGTGCTTGGAATGGACTGGGGACAATTGCTTTTTTAAAGCTTTTATGTGATCCTTTTAGAAGTAGAAAAATCATTTTTAAGTGATCTTTTTGTAAAATTCTGCATTTCCAATTATTTAGAGGTTATGAAATCTCCCTTTGCTGTCCTGCTTTCTGTCTAGCCCTGTAAGAAATTCTGATAACTCCAAATTTATAATTCTAGAGCTTTGTTTTTAACATCATAAAATTTCTCTACAAAAAGGTAGAGTTTGCTGGAATTCTGGAATTGCTTCCTGGCTTTCTCAAAGGGCCTTTCTTCACCGGGAGACACAGTGCAGAGTGTAGTACTGAACGCTGACAGAAAGGGCCATCCCCAGAGCTCTGCAAGAGCAAAGGAGGAAGAAATACCTGCCACTTGCACAAAAAGAAAAGTTAACAGGACAAGAACCTTGGGTTAGAAACTCACAGTGCTCATTCCCAAGGAGCTGAGGACTGGCTATTTGGATGATCTTGCTATAAAAGTTTCAAAGACTCAAGGGGACTTATTAATAGCTGGGACACTGGAACTTTTGGCTGCTTGCAGCACTGGCCTTTTCAATAGTAAATTTGTCTTTTAAAATATCTAGAACTTGTACTTGATGTTCTTTACCAATTTAAACCAAGCAAGGAGGTGGTAAATTAGATTATCATCATCCTTGGGAAGAAGAGCAATCTGGAATGTTAATTTTCCAGCTGAAATCACTGGAAGTCTCTTTTGGTTTCATTTTGTTTTGTTTTTAAATGGTGAGAATAAAGAGAAGGAAAAACCGAAGGTAAGAAGTTTTTTTTTTTTTTTTCCTTTTTGTCTTTTTTTTACTGACTGGTAACGGGATCGCAACCCT
>NW_007774903.1:0-3912 GCF_000696425.1 Galeopterus variegatus | reverse complement strand
AACCAGCACAAGGTCCCTTCTGCCACGTTCTGTTGATCAAAGAGAGTCCAAAGGCCAGCCCGTATTTGAAGGAAATAGACTTCGTGTCTTGAATAGGGAAGTTAGGGCAAAGTCACATTGCAAAGGGGTATGGAAACAGGAAGGGATGCAGAATAGGACCCACTTTTGTAATCAGTCTTCCAAAAAGTCCTTGCTTCACTAGCAAGGAGGCTGGAAGTGTAGACTCACTGTGTGACTGGGCAGAAGAGGACAGGAGTTCAGAGCAGAGCTTGCCAGTCTGCCACCTTTGCCCCCTCTCCTGATGTCGTGTAGGCACAGCCTACTGTGTGCTCAGCTCCGCAGGGTGGCTTACAGCGAGCAGGGCCCTCAGGGATAGAGGTCCCCACTCCCCAGCTGTGTGACTACTCCCCAGCTGTGTGACTCCCAACCTCCATTTACCCATCTGTAAAATAGGGGTGATAATAATACTAAATCTCCTCCCATTGATAGGCTGGTGATGAAAATATCAATTCATGAAAGTCTCAGTTTGCAAAGAAATGGATGATGCTGTCCCTGCCCTCAAGGGTGTTAAATAATGAGAGGAGACAAGAATTCAACACATGTCCCCGGACCTGGTGAGATTGCAGGGGTTGTGTTAGCAGGGGAGAGAGGAGAGATCAGAGAGGCTGCTGGCAGGAGAGTGCCCTGTGGACAAGCCTTAACAGACAGTGGACGGGACCTGGGTGGATGACAGAGCTGGGGATGGCAAAGCAGGGGGGAAGCAGCACATGCACAGGTGCGCAGGTTGCAGCACGCGTGGTATATGGCAGGGTCTGTGCCCCATGATTCAAAGCAGAAATTCCCAAAGGTTCAATGTTGGCCGGGCTGGGAGCTCACGCACACTTGCAGCCTTGCTTCTTGGCAGGCTATGTTTGGAAAAGGGGGGCGGAGGGGGATTGAGAGATTAAAAACAGATTATTGAGGAGAAAAGTATTCCAAGCGCGAGACGACTGACTCCGCAGCCTCTGGCTCCCACCCACCCATTCCGGGGCCCTGATGCAAGGCTGGCTGGAAGAAGGTATTTCTCCAGGGATTGTTCGGGTTGAGGGCTTGGCTGGCAGGAAATCGAAGCCTACCTCATTCCTGCCTGGGTGCCAAACTCTGCACGAGGCTTACATATACCCATAGCTTAAGAACGTGCCCTAGACCATGCTAAGTGCTTTCCATTCTCCTTGAATTCTCTTCTGGAGGTACATTTTGTTATTGTCCCCATTTTCCAGATGAGTAAACTGAGGCTTACAGAAGTTAACTAGCTAGCCCACAGCCACACAGCCAGCCAAGGGTGAGTATGTCTTTTTCCATTGCCTTATTCAGAGCCTGGGGTGCAGACTGAGCAGGGAGAGGTTTAGGATTGCAAGAAAGAATGCTCAGGGGGGACAGGGTTAGTGTGAATGGCAGTGTGGTGCAGTGGTTAAGTACCTGACTCACCAGTGAGATTCTGAGGTTCTTTGTTATAGCCTGGCAGTTTGTTGTATCCCAACTAATAGAAATCATGATAAACTAAGTTACATGTCCCTTCAAACGTTACCATCTTGCTCTTAGGAGCAGCATTTTCTTTTTAAAAAATTTTTATTTTATTTTATTTTTTATTTATTTATTTATTTTAAAGATGACCGGTAAGGGGATCTTAACCCTTGACTTGGCTCACCCAGTGAGCAACCAGCCATCCCTATATGGGATCCAAACCCGTGGCTTTGGTGTTATCAGCACCACACTCTCCCAAGTGAGCCACGGGCCGGCCCTTTTTTTTAATTTTTAAATTTTGGCAAAATACACATGAAATTTACTATCTTAACATTTTTACATGGACAGTTCACTGGCATTAAGTACATTCATGTTATTGTGCTGCTTTCACAATCATCCACCCACAGAAGTCTTTCCATCTTGCAAAACTGAAATTCTGTCCCCAATAAGTGATAACTCCCCATCCCTTCCATCCAGCCCCGACAGCTCTACCTTCTGCCTCTGTGAATTGGACTACTTTAGACAGATACTCATGTAAGTGGAATCATACAGTATTTGTCTTTCTGTGACTGGCTTATTTCACTTAATATAATATCCTCAAGTTTCATCCATGTTGCAGCATGTGTCAGAATTTCTTCCTTTCTAAAGCTCAATAATCTTGCATTGTATGAATAGACCACATTTTGTTCATCCATTCATCTGTCGAGGGACACATAGGTTTCTTCCACCTTTTGGCTGTTGTGAATAATGCTGCTATGAACATGGGTGTGCAATTATCAGGGGAAGCCTTTTTAAACAAAGTTTTTTTTGGGGGGAAAGGCACTGGGCAAGAAGCCAGAGACCAGGATTCTAGGTTTGGCAACTAACTTGCTGTGTGGCAACTAAC
This sequence comes from Galeopterus variegatus, assembly GCF_000696425.1. NCBI lineage: Eukaryota > Metazoa > Chordata > Mammalia > Dermoptera > Cynocephalidae > Galeopterus > Galeopterus variegatus. The sequence goes on along the minus strand of NW_007774903.1, from coordinate 1,523 downwards.
TTTGCTTCCTGAATCTGATCCTAACTTTCCCCACCTTCACTGCCTACTCACAGCAGAGGACCAGATGAGATGGCGGCACACCAAAGCTTTCAGCAAAGAAAAGCCACGAGAGACTGTTGTTGTTGTTACTCAGTGGGCTGAGGGCCGTGGTTTCCCAAGGGCATGAATCACTCATGGTGGAATTCCAGGCATCAGGAGGGGCCATTCTGGGCAGCAGAGGCCAGATTCCACACAGAACAGTGACCTTGACCCTGAGCCCTCGGGGGGAGCCACACCCCTCTCTCCTTGGCCACTGGCTGCTGCAAGGGAGGAATTAGTGAGTGTCATAATAATATGGGTCCTTAGGGGTACGGCCTCCGGTCCCACCGCCTCACACAACTGTTAAAGGGCTCAGAAAGGGTGATGCACTTGCTCAGGGTCACACAGCCAGAGAGCAGTGAAAGCTGGCCTAGAACTTGAAACCTTAGACTCCTAGTCCTGCACCACACTGGCTCCCACCTGGACCCAATGCTAGGAAGAGGGAATCAGAAGTGAGTGCTGGAACAGCATTCGCAGAGGGGAGGATGGGAGGACCCCAATGGCCTCAAGGCGAGGGTGGAACTTCCCTTTTCTGTATTCCAGGGAGACTAGTCCAAGGACTTTTTGACTTGCAGCCCTCTGTATATTTTCCAAAATCTTGATTAGTAATTGAGACTAATAATGATCATAATAATTGCTAGTATTAATTGAGCCTTTCCTAAGCCCCAAGCATAGAGCTGAGCACCTCACATGCCATTTCATCCCTCCTATGAGGAAGGAACCAGTGTCATCCCATTCAAAAGCCCCCAAAACCTTAGTTCAATGGCACCTACAAGGTCACAGTATGAGAGAAGACCAGAGGAAGGGTTCGAACCCAGGACCGGGTGTCTGTAGAATCCGTCTACTGAAGCACTTGCTCTACTGCTTCCAGTGAGTTCCGTCACTGCTCTATGAGGTAGGGGCAAGGGATCTGATTGTACCCATTGTCCAGCTGGGAGAACTGTGGCTTGCAGCAGATTGGTGGCATGCTGGCAAGAGAAGGAGTTGGGACCAGGACCCCCCGCCCCCACCACCACCAGGGCAGGCTTCTGTCCAGAGAAAGCTCTGCCCAGGAGCACATTGGCTCCAGCCAAACCTAAGCCTGGAGATGCAGGCTGGGGGGTGGGGGGTGGGGTGGGAGTGATGGAATCCGAATGTGCCCCCACCATGACCATGCAGCCAGCGCTTAAGCAGCACTTCCTGAGTGCGAGGTTTTCAGCTTAACACTTTCTGTGATTATTCCATTTCTCCTTCACTCTCTTCGAAGGGATTAATGTTCCTCACCCATTTTGCAGATGAGAAAACTTAGGCTCAGGGGTGGTACACTTACTTGGCAGGTGACTGGGCTAGAAAGTTGTGGAATTGAGATGCTAAAGTCTAGCCCCTTAACCACCATGCAAATTCGCCTCCCCAGGGGGAGCAGGGGAGAGACAGCTTGAACATCCCTTCATATGCCCTCCAGACCC
>NW_007774902.1:1724-3912 GCF_000696425.1 Galeopterus variegatus | reverse complement strand
ATTTAATTTAGTTCTGCTCTGATCTTAATTTTTTCTCTTCATGTATTAATTTTGAAATTGGGTTATTCTTGTTTTTCTAGATCTTTGAGGTGTAACATAAGTTGTTTATTTTAAATCTTTCTATGCTTTTCATGTAAGCATTTATTGCAATAAACTTTCCTCTTAGTACTGCTTTTGTAGTGTCCCATAGATTTTGGTAGAATGTGTCATTATTCTCATTAGTTTCAAGAAATTTTTTGATTTCCTGTTTAATTTCTTGTTTGACCCATAGGTTATTCAGGAGTACATTGTTTAATTTCCATATACTTGTATGGTTTCCAAAGTTTTGCTTGTTGTTTATTTCTAGTTTTAATCTATTGTGGTCTCAGGAGACACTTGAAATGATTTCAGTGTTTAAAAATTTGTTGAGACCTGACTTGTGACCTAGTATGTGGTCTATCTTGGAGAATGCTCCCTGTGCTGATGAGAAGAATGTTTATTCTCCCTTTGTTCAGTGAAATGTTCTGTATATGTCCACCAAGTCAAACTGGTCTAAAGTGTAGTTTAAATCCTGTTTTTCTCTGTTGGTTCATTGCCTAGATGATCTGTCCAATGCTGAGCGGGTGGTGTTCCGGTCAAAAAGACATAACAATCACAAATATATATGCTCCCCAACACTGGAGCACCCTATTAGCACTACTATTGTATTGGGGTCTATCTCTTTGAGTGTATAGTGTTTGCTTTATATATCTGGGTGCTCCCGTGTTGGATACATAAATATTTATGAGTGTTATGTCTTCTTGCTGGATGGATCCCTTTATAATTATTCAGTGGCCTTCTTTGTCTCCTTTTATGGTTTTTGGTTTAAAGTCTATTTTATCTGATAAAAGAATAGCTACTTCTTCTCATTTTTCATTTCCATTTGCAATTTGTATCTTTTTCCATCTCTTCACGATTTGTCTGTGTGCATCTTTACTGGTGAGATGAGTTTCTTGAAGACAGCATATAGTTGGGCCTTGCTTTTCTTTTTCTTTTATTTATTATTATTATTATTATTTTACATTCTAAGATATTGTTGTGGAGCAGTTGAGAGTAGGGAGAGAGGGGAACAGGCAGGGGGTACGGTGGGATGAGGAGGAAGGAGAGGGAGCATGGTTGAGGGGCATGGCACCCTACTCATTCTGACAGTGGAGACCACAGCACTTCTGGTGGCAGTTTGGTCACCACTGAGCTGGATGTGGGCATTTTGGGTGTGTGGCTGAGGCCCTCAGCCCCCTGCTGCCCCAACTTAGGAGCCAAGGAATTTCCTACAACTGCTCAGTGGTCATTGCTGGGCTGGGTCTGGATGTCAGGGGTGTGTGGCTAAGGCCCTTGGTCTCCACTTCCTCTGCTTGGGAGCCAGGGATGCTTCCAATGGCAGCTAAGTGGTCATCACTGTGCTGGTTGTGGATGTCGGGGGCGTGTGACTAGGGCCCTGGGCCCCCCACTATCCCAGCTCAGAAGCCTGGGGCTCTTCTGGCAGCATCTTGGTGGTTGTCACTGGGCTGGGTGCAGACGTCCAGGGGGCATGGCTATGTCCCTCAGCCCACTACTCAGGTTCAGGAGCCCAGGTTTTTTATGGAAGTGGTTCAGTGGTCATCACTGGGCTAGTTGCAGATATTGGGGGTGCATGGCTGAGGCCCTTGGCCCCCCCACTGCCCTGGCTCAGGAGCCCAGGGAACTTCTGGTGGCCACTCAGGGGTCATCATTATGCTGGTTTCAGATGTTGGAGGGGTGCAGCTGAGGCCATCAGCCCCTCACTATCCTGGCTTGGGACCCCAGGTCACTTCCAGCAATGGCTCAGTGGTCATTGCTGGGCTGGGTGTGGACACTGGAAGGGCATGGCTGAGTCATCAGCCTCCCATCATCCCAGCTCAGGAGCCCAGGTTGCTTCCAGTGATGGTTCAGTGGTCATCGCTGGGCTGGATGCAGTCATTTAGGGTTGTGGCTGAGACCCACGGCCCTCTTTCCTCCCCAGCTTGGGAGCCCATGGGGCTTCCGGTCCTTCTGGATTTTATAGGTGTTCTTTGGTGGTGTTAGACCTTTACTGGTTAATATCAAAACTTTGTCTCTGATCTGTGGGTATTTTGTTTTTTCTTTTAGTTCTGTGTTGGATTATTAACTACTCCCACCATTTAAACTCTGCACTGGAACTAATTTGTTGTCCTTT
>NW_007774902.1:0-877 GCF_000696425.1 Galeopterus variegatus | reverse complement strand
CCATAGTTCCAAGTAGACTCAGTGGATCCAGGTAGACTTAGTATTCTGGGTAGACTCAGTAGTCTGGGGGGCACTGATGGGTGTCACTGCCGCTGAAAGTGTCTTTGGCCACATGGTGTGAGGCTCCAGATGCTGTGGCCAGGTGGCTCTAGGCTCCCATGGTGTAAGCCACATGAGGTGGGATTTCTAGAGGCTGTGGCTGGGCAGCAGGGGGCTCCTGTGGCAGAAGCCACATGGGGTGATACTCCAGAGGATGTTGCTGGGTGGCTAAATGCTCCTGCAGTGGAAGCCACGCAGGGCAGGATTCTGGAGGCTTCAGCTGGGCAGTGTATAACTCTGGTACCTATTGCCAGGTGCCATACAGTGGTCAAGGCCAGGTCCGCCCAGTGTGCAGCTCTAGCAGCTGTGCGTGTGGCAATAGGTGTCATAAGCCATGCAGCAGGGTTTACTGGTGGCCACTGTGGAGAGAAGGATGAACTCCTGTATGGGGAGATGGACCTCAGCCCTGGGGCTAGACAATGGTGTGTGCGACCATGGCTGTGGTAAGAGTGGGCTGGGGTAGGACCAATAGGGTTATCATGGAGAAGTGCTCATGGCTGAGCATACTCTTCTCGCCACAAGGGAAAATTCTTCCTGCACTGATCCTAACTGTCCATTCCTTGTTCTAGACCCCTTCTGTTGGGGGACTGCATGCTGGGCATCTCTAGTCTGTCATCTTAGCCCAGAAATATCAGATATAAGCAGCTTCATAGACCATATGTACTTAACGGACGTTTACAGAACATTTCATCCAACAGCTGCAGAATGCACATTGTTTTCATCAGCACATAAAACATTCTCCAGGATTCATCACATACTGGACCACAACACTAGTATC
>NW_007774901.1:1518-3912 GCF_000696425.1 Galeopterus variegatus | reverse complement strand
CTAATCCTTTTCCCCAAGACCCTATTAAACCTACCCAGCGTATATGGGGGGCTTTTATTCTCCCAGGCCATTCCCATTGTACTTTCTGTCCCTTTTGCAAACAGGTTGGGGCCAGTAAGAGGATATTTCCATTCTTGCCATATCCTGGCTTCAAAAGCTTATTTTTAGTAGTGATTTGCAGCTGTATAGGTGCTGCAGCCCTATGCAATGAAGCTTCCACTGGAGAGGGTCCACTTTTGCAGGGTCTCTCATTTAGGATTCTGACTGTCGGCCATAACCACCATGTCCACCCCTTCAGGGAAGGGGGTTCAGTAGATAGCCTTAGTCCTTTTTTTAAAGATCATTATACTGTTCAATCATTCCCGCTGCCTAGGGATGATATGGCACATGTAACTTCCACTAAATGGACAACTGGAAGGCCCACCTCTGAACCCCATGTCCAGTAAAGTGGGTTCCATTATCACTCTCTATGATTGCAGGCCGACCATGCATAGCCATAAGGCTATTGTGTCTTCACAGTGTTTACCTGGTCTGGGGCCTTACAAGGCCATACAAACAGAAGACCAGTAGCCATATCAACAGCTGTGAAGATGTATCTGAAATTCTCTGACCTTGGCAGTGGTCTGACAAATTCCACTTGCCATCAAGTCAGGGGCAACCTTCCTTGAGTTATTTGCCCATCTGTATGGGGCATCTGCCGGGGGTGTTGACTCTCTTGAGCACACACTGGACAAACACAACAGGCATTCGCTACATCTTCCCATTTTATAGGCAAGGCCCATCTTGGAGCCGCCATCCACTTAGTTCTACAGCCAGCATGCTGCATTCATCGATGAAACCACTGGGCTACATCAGTAGCTGGAGCTCTCTCCACCCATCTTTCCTTAGCCAAGGCATCAGCTTCATCCTTTCCTGGACTGACTAAGGGGAAGTGTCCTGTGACATGGAATAGAGTTACTTCTTTCTCATGCCCCAATGCCCATAACGCTTGCCACATGGCTTGTTCCCACAGGGGTTGGTGGCCTACCATCCACAATTGATACTTCCAAGTAGAAATCCAAAGGGTTAAGCCTTTGTACACAGCCCAGCTGTCAGTACAGATGGTTAATGGCCCAGGCTCATTTTTTATCACCATGCATACTGCTCTCAGTTCAGCCCATTGACTGCTTTGCCCTGTACCATTTTCATATCACACGGTATCTGTTAAGGGCTGGACAACAACAGCTCTCAATGATGCTGAAGGTCCTGTGCTAGAGTCATCTGTATACCAAGCTTGCTCTGTGGTAGGTCCCTGTCCTTCATGGAAAGGTGTAGCCTCCACCTCCATGGGTAATGGTGTGTCAAAGTTTCCTCCACAACCTCTACTGGGCCTAGCACAGTTTGCAACAGTTTGGACAGAGGACTTGTTGACACAGTGCTCCTTTGTTCTACATATGCTCCCCATTTAGACAAACTGGGAGTCTGAGTGACACCCATTTTAAGGTTGGTGGCCAATGTGCACAGCCAACCTATTATGGGGTATGTTGTCCTTACTAGAACTTTGGCAGTTCCTGTGATAGCCTCAGTGGCTATCGAGGAAGAATACACAGCTGCTAACTGCTTTTCTATTAGGGTGTAGCACACTTCAGCACCTTTTCAGAGCTGAGACCAGAATCTGACAGGTTTGCAGAATCAGTCTTGTCTCTGCCACAAACCCCATCCTAACCCCTCCTGGGTTATATGTATGTCTAACTCAAATAGCTTAGTGGGGTCGGCCACTTGTAAAGCTTGTATTTGCTGTATTGCACTTTTTTGTGGCCAGATAAGCCTGTTCTACTTCCTCAGTCCAAGCTGAGAGGGCTCCTTTCTCTGTCAATGCATGTAGAGGGCATGCCATTTGGGCCATATGGGGTACAAAAGCTCTCCAATACCCGAAAAGTCCCAAATATGTCTGTAGCTGAGCTACAGTTGTGGGTCAAGGGTATGCCTGTATCTTGTCTATAATACCTTCTGAGATGACCCTTGCCTTACCCAACTAGACCACTCCCAGGAATTTGACTGACAGCCCAGGTCCTTGCACTTTGGCTGTGTTCACAGCCCACCCACATTGTTCCAAATGACTTAACAGTGTTGGAGCTGCCTGGGTTAAATCTGCAAGAAAATCAGAACTCAGTAAAATATCACCAATGTAGTGAAACATTGTAACCGTGCTGGGCCTAGTTCACTTGGCTAGGTCCCCAGCCACCAAACCATGACAGATGTTTCAGCTATGCAGATAACCTTGGGGCAATACTTGAAAGGTCCACTGTCTTCCTTCCCAGGTAAAGGGAACTGATCTTGGCTATCAGCTGAGATTGGAATAGAGATAAAAGCATTTGCAAGGTCCAATACATGATGATAAGTTCCCAGCTGAGT
>NW_007774901.1:0-805 GCF_000696425.1 Galeopterus variegatus | reverse complement strand
CCCAGCTGAGTTGTCAGCTGATCCATCAAGTCATGAACTGAAGGCACAGCTGCATGCAAAGAAGGCACTACTTTCTTCAGTTCTTGATAATCTACAGTCATTCTCCAGGTACCATCAGGCTTTTTCACTGGCCATTCTGGAGCATTAAATGGGCTATGAGCCAGATGAATAATGCCAACTTTCTCTAATTCCAATATAGTGGCACTAACCTCTGCATGTCCTCCTGGTAGGTGATACTGCTTTACATTAACCACATGTCTTGGTTTGGGTAACACCTGTGGGTCATGTTTAGCATATTCTCATAACACAGGCTTTACTGTCCATGTTCACAGCTGAAACTCTCCAACTGTTGTTTGCAGGTGCAAACCATAAAGTACATCCATACCCAAGATGTATTCAGCTACAGGAGATATATATATATACATATATACACAAGGAAGTAATCTTCCTGTGCCCAATGGCAATGACACAGTATTGACCTCAGTAGTATTTCCTCTATAGCCATCTATACGAACTGTGGCCCCTCAAAACTTATCTGGATTGCCATATATCAGGCTACATTCTGTATCCACCAATGCCAAAACGCTGCACATTTGTCCTTGACTAATGTATTGCCAATTCAACATGAGGCCTCCAGTCCTCACCTGCTCCCAAAAGATGAGCACCTTGGCATGCTCACTAATCAAAATGGAACTGTTCATCGCTTCCTCGGGAGCAACCAAAAAGTCCTTTAAATACACTGAACATACCTTGCTAACTGTTTCCAGACATTTGGTGAAATGCTGTTCAGGGTGCAATTGCTGCC
>NW_007774900.1:0-3913 GCF_000696425.1 Galeopterus variegatus | reverse complement strand
CCGCCATGCTTCCCAAGCGGCGCACTATCCAGTGCGCCACCGGGCCGGCCCTGAATTTCATTTTTATGTTTGATTTTTTGTTAAAAAAAAAACAAACATATTTGTGTGGGCATACTTCTAGGTTCTCTATTCTGTCCTATTCATCTATGTGTCTATCATTTAACAATGTCACTTTATTTAAGTTACTACAGCTATATATTGAAACAATATCAAGTAGAGTGATTCATCCTACTTTATTCTTCTTTGTGAAGTTCGTTTCAGCTATTTTAGAGCCTATGACTTTTCATATGAATTTTAGAGTCATCTTATCTAAAGAAAAAACCTTGCTTTGATTTCAATAGTAATTACACGTAAGGAGAGTCGTCATCTTTACTTGAGTTGCCCAATCCATGAACACTGTATGTCTCTCCATTTATTTAGAATGTCTTTGATATCTTTTATCAGCATTTTGTAATTTTCAGCACACATATTTTCTTAGATTTATACCTAAGCATTTAAATTTTTTTGGAGCAATTGTAAATGGCATATGTTTTTAAATTTCAGTTTTCACTTTTTCCTTATTACTATATAAAATGCAATTGATATTTTGTGTGTTAATTTTGAATTTTATAACCTTGCCGAATTCATTATTAGTTTTAAAAGTGTGTTTTGTTTGTTTAATTGATTGTTATTTGAATATTTGGGCTTTTACATTTACTTAGTAATGCTGTTTGCAAAAGGAAGCAGTTTTATTTCTTTGTTTACCATCTGTATGGCTTTTTTTTTCTCTCATCACTGCAGTGGGTAGAACTTTCTGAATGAGAGTAGTAAGAGCAGACACCCTTGTCTTGGTCCTGATCTTAAAACACGTTTTCTTTCATACTAAGTATGAGGTTCACTCAAACATGTTTTTCTAATTTTTCTTTTTCTTTATTAAGTTGAGGGAGTTCTACTCTATCCTTTGTTTGCTGTGTAACATGAATGGATGCTGGAAATGTTTTAGATTTAAAGGCTATTAGTTCACGTACTTTGTTCCAGCCCTTGAGTTAAGCACATTACATTACCTGTGTCAAGTACAGTATATGAATTTGTATTATGTTTTCTTCATAATATTATGTATTATTTAACTTGAAAGAAATCAAGCTTGGAGAGGTTAAATGATTTTCCCAAACTCACACAGGTAGTAAAGTAATAGATTGTAGCTACCTACTTAGGCAGTTTGATTGAAAAGCTTCAAGGTCTTAATGAACATATTCTAGTTTTAACAACTACATGCACTTATTTGGAGATCAAAATTACATATCGGAATTAGAACAGTATTGTAACAGTAAGTTCTTAAAAACTTTGGTTTAATTGGTCAGGAATGAAAATTGGGGGTCTGCACGTCTAAATACCTAGACAAAGCATCACCTGATTCACTACCAATGTGAACAATTACTGCTGTAAGGATACATGCCTTCTGTGTATTTTCTATTTTAGTGACACAGATACCACATTCTCAAAAGGCTTAATATACATATACATGCAATTGTATAACATACAAGCAAAGCATCTTGTTGACTAACTTCACTGATGAGCCTTCTGTGTATTTTCTATTTTAGTGACACAGATACCACATTCTCAAAAGGCTTAATATACTTATACATGCAATTGTATAACATACAAGCAAAGCATCTTGTTGACTAACTTCACTGATGAAATATAGATAGTACATAGGAAAAATTGCCTCCATAATTTCATCTTAATGGTTTTAAGAAAGTAATGTTCTTAAAGCACAAAGAAGAAGGGCAATTGTTAAAAGAGCAATGAGGATTGAACAGACAACAAACAAACAAACAAAAAACTCGAAAACACAAACAAGGTAATGTAGTAGTAAAGCAACTCAAGTAAAGAGAAAGGGAAGGCTTAGTAATAAAATATTTTTATCAATTTAAATTTAAAAAATGCAATTTGAATAAAAAGGCTCAATGGAACTGGACCAATAGTTTTGCATAAACTTGTATTTAACTTTAAGGTTAAGATGATGGAAATAATCCAAGTACATTATTTACCTCCTTCTTTCTTTCCTTCCTTCCATCCTTTCTTCCTTTCTGCTTTCCTTCTTTCTTTCTTTCATTATTTTCCTTTCTTGATCCCTTTCCTTTTCTTTTCTTTAAATTTTTCTAGGTGCTCTTTAAAGGCTGGATTTCAGGCCTCTTTCTCATAAAGCTACTTTTTCCAGTTAACACATGATTGCAATTTTGATTATATCAGATTATTTCAGATCCCGTGGGGTGAACTCATTATACTCTCTTTAGTGTTCCTTAAAGTAACATGATTAGATAGTAGCTTCCTATGGTCCAAGTCCCTGTACATAGGGCAGATGGCTAAGGAAGAAGAGTACCATCACATAATGGGATTATTGTCATCCTTAGATATTGTCATCTTTCATAATGGAACTGTAGCCATCCTTGGAACACTCCTCTATACAAGTTCTATTGTCAAGATTATTGATTCTACCACATGATCTTTTGTGAAAAACAAATGCCACAGGTGACAGTGCTCAAAATATCAAATAATTTTAAGAACAGTAATTACGAATGCTAAAAGTCAAAGTAAGTGCAAAATGTATATTGATAGAGCAAAATAGTTTAAAAGCATATTTTGTATTGTGATACTGGTTTTATCTCTTTTTAGCAGTATTACCTAAATCAAATGACTTAACTTGGATCAACTCCAAGAATCAATTTTTTTTAAAGTACGATAAAATTTTTTAAACTATAATAATAGTACTTATCTCTAGGGTTTAGTAATAAACTGTGTTAGTCTACTAGGCTACCATAACAGAATACACCAGACTGGGTGGCTTAAACAAAAGAAATTTATTTATCATGCTTCTGGAGGATGGATGTCCAAGATCAAGGTACTGATAGGGTTGATTTCTCCAGAATCCTCTCTTTGCCTTACAGATGGTGCCACTCCCTTTTTTCTTACCTTGCCTTTTCTCTGTATACATGAACTCATGGTGTCTTTTTTTCTTCTTATAAGGACACTGTCCTATGGGATGAGGAAGGCCTTATGGCCTCATTTATTCTTAATTACCTCCTTAAAGGTAATTTAAAGGACTTATCTACAAACACTGTCACATCGGGGATAGGGGTTCAAAATGTGAGTTTTGTATTGTGATACTGGTTTTATCTCTTTTTAGCAGTATTACCTAAATCAAATGACTTAATTTGGATCAACTCCAAGAATCAATTTTTTTAAAGTACGATAAAATTTTTTAAACTATAATAATAGTACTTATCTCTAGGGTTTAGTAATAAACTGCATTAGTCTACTAGGCTATCATAACAGAATACACCAGACTATGGGGCTGCCATAACAAAGTACCACAGACTGGGTGGCTTAAACAAAAGAAATTTATTTATCATGCTTCTGGAGGATGGATGTCCAAGATCAAGGTACTGATAGGGTTGATTTCTCCAGAATCCTCTCTTTGCCTTACAGATGGTGCCACTCCCTTTTTTCTTACCTTGCCTTTTCTCTGTACACGTGAACTCATGGTGTCTTTTTTTTCTTCTTATAAGGACACTGTCCTATGGGATGAGGAAGGCCTTATGGCCTCATTTAATCTTAATTACCTCCTTAAAGGTAATTTAAAGGACTTATCTACAAACACTATCACATTGGGGATAGGGGTTCAAAATGTGAATTTTTGGGGGGACACATTGCGGTCCATAAAGTAGACATTGCCAGCTATGGTTAAACTCCCTCAGATCCTTTCACCATTCCTAACTCCCCCATCTAAGAATTTCTCTGTGACGGGGCCGGCCTGGTGGTGCACTGGATATTGCGCCGCTTGGGAAGTGCGGCGGTGCTCCCACCCGAGCTTTCGGATCCCGCATACGGACCGGTTCCTGCTCACTGGCTGAGCGAGGCGCGGGGGCAACAC
>NW_007774899.1:0-3913 GCF_000696425.1 Galeopterus variegatus | reverse complement strand
GTAGAACAGTTTTATAGACAGGTACACATTGGAGTAGAGCCAAAGGCTGAACACAGAAATCCCATGTGGCCATAGAGAACAAAGAACTGCTTCTTTCTCCCAAAGGCGAACCTGGTTTGGGGGCACCACTGGAGTTTACATGAGTCTTCATCATAAAATATTAGTGCACACTATTTTGCGGCACCCCTCATAAACCAGAAATTGATACAATCATGTAGAAACTACAAATTCCTGATCTAGTTCCCTTCCGCACAGAGGTTCCTCTTGAACCCTGAAACTGGTCAAAATTCTTTAGCACAAATGGTAAGAAAAGAATAGTGAAAAAGACTTTATGAAAGTCTTTCTTATTGACATCTTCTAAGGAAAATGCAACTTGCTTTGTCATAGTAATGGTATTTTGAAATGGTTTAACAGTTTCCTACCTGAATTAGCACTCAGCCTATTTGCAAGAGCTGATCATTTTGGTTGTAGGTAGTCTTCAATTTTAAAAAATTAAGCAGATGTGTAGGTTTGACTGGACGTGTTAAAGAATAAAGATTAGTGCTATGAAATATCTACTTTGGGATGTTAGAAAAAATATATACATAACCAGGTCTTTTTAAGTGATTTTCCATGGAGGACCTCAGAGGGGATTACTAGCTTTCACTCAGTGACCCTCAGAGTGGCTCTAATGAGGTTTTCCTAAGATTCAGAAGTAGAAAGCATGAATAAAATATGATCAATAAAGTATCTTATAGGTACATTAGAGGAACATTAAGTGAACTGCCTTATGTCACAAAGTCCTAACAATGAAGAAAAAAAAGAAACTGGGACTCCCAGACCCTAGCTTAAAACACCTAAAGCACTTCCTCCCGTGGAATACTTCTTGGGGCCCAATTTCATAATTAATTTAAACTGAGGCACATTAATTATGTAAGCTATCCATACACTAGGCCACTCTGAATGGAGAAAATGGCTTCCTTGCTACTCATAACTGGGACGGTTTTCCTCTTAGTGAGACCAGGTGTTCTGAAAGCGCTTGCAAGGAAATAGCAGCAGCGCCAAGAGGGCTGGGAGTGTGGGCTGAGGGGAGGGATACAGATTTCTCACCCGGCTGTTTTGTGTTATCTTGTAGGATCCCTTCAGCAGCCTAGGAAAACTTAACTTTCTTCCCAATTGTCAAGCACCCCATTCCCACCCCCGAGGCCTTCATCAGCCTCAGAGGAATGATTCCCATCTATAAATTTCCATGAACTAAGCATTGCCTAAGGGTGCAGCTATACAGGGAAGGAGACTGCACCCTGGATTCCATCTCTACAAATGGCTAAGGCGGAATTACTCTTCTCTGCCTGCATCCATTACGAATGTCCAATGTGCTGCAGTTTCAGGAGAGTTGAACCTGAGTTTTGTGAGTAAACTCTTACATGCTATGATGATGCAAATTAAAACATAAAATACAGTACTAAGATTGAAACACCAAAACAAAACAAGCACTTCTAGAGTTGATTAGGAAAAGATTCTTGATGGCAATATGGCATCGGGTTAGGTTCAGAGGACAAAGAATTGTTTCTTTCTCCCAAAGGCAAACCTGGTTTTTGGGGCACCACTGGAGTTTACATGAGTCTTCATCAATAAAATATTAGTGCACACTATTTTGCGGCACCCCTCATAAGCCAGAAATTGATACAACCATGTAGAAACTACAAATTCCTGATCTAGTTCACTTCTGCACAGAGGTTCCTCTTGAACCCTGAAACTGGTCAAAATTCTTTAGCACAAATGACAAGAAAAGAATTAGTGCAAAAGACTTTATGAAAGTCTTTCTTAATTGACATCTTCTAAGGAAAATGCAACTTGCTTTGTCATAGTAATGGTATTTTGAAATGATTTAACAATTTCCTACCTGAATTAGCACTCAGCCTATTTGCAAGAGCTGATCATTTTGGTTTTAGGTAGTCTTCAATTTTAAAAAGTTAAGCAGATGTGTAGGTTTGACTGGATGTGTTAAAGAATAAAGATTAGTGCTATGAATATCTACTTTGGGATGTTAGAAAAAATATATACATAACCAGGTCTTTTTAAGTGATTTTCCATGGAGGATTAGGTTAGGCTAAGTTCAGAAAAAGAACGTTCTTTTATTTTATATGCTGAAGTGTAAAAAACCAAAATATGACTTTACTCACTTGAACTAAGTGAAAGTAGAGTTGACTTAAACTTTATTTTTCTTATCCCATTTCCAGCCAAATTAAATTACTTGCGGTTCCCTTAAGTGTACCCGCAATTTTGAGCCCCCTGCAATTGTTCCTGCATTTTATTCATTCATTCATGTGTATATGCATTAAACGAACATTTATTAAGGCCTACTATATATCATGCTAAGAATGTAGCAGTGTATGAGATAAACAGGTTCAAAGAATAGCCAAGAGGCCGGAAAGGGCACCGGTGGGAGTTAGAATGGTAGGAAAGGAGGCGAGAAGACGCAATGGGAATATTGTACAGGGCAGTGCTCCTCAAGCTGATTGTCTGTTTTTCCTGATCCACTGCAGATCGACAACTTAAAAAAATGTAGTCAAGATGTGATGGCAATATCTACTGCTAGAAAGGCTTCTTAACTTGTCTCCTCACAGACCTGTAACAGTTCTCAGATCAACAGGGACCCAGGGATCACACCTAGCAGCACTGAGGAGGGGTCCAGTAAGCCAGGGTGCATACTTTGAAATTTATTCTGAGGGAGCTGCACCACCACTAGAAAGATTTGAACAGAGAGACCACAGTTCCTTTGGACTGAAATGCCCTTCCCTCTCCACCTCTTGGCAAGATCTCACTCAATTACAGGAACCGTATCCACCATGGACAGAGACTATCTCCAGCCATCATGTTCATGTGTACCAACCTGATCCCATGGCTTCTCCTCCACGCCAATCAAAAGTAATCACTTTCAATGAATTTTTTCTTTCTTTTTGTATACTCTTCATGTCATTTATCTACACTGTATTATCATTTCTGAGTACATGCCCCCATCTCTCCAAACAGTCTGTAAACTGCTAGATATCAGAGACTGTTTTATAAATCTTTATCCTTATTATGTTAACTTGACACTCAATAAATGTTCTTGAATTGAGCTCAACACTAGATCTACAAAGATAACTTAACAATATGATCCGACTATATAAATCAACTTTTTAAAGGCCTGCTTGGAAAATGCTGACCTTTATCAAGCTCCCTGCTACTCCACAAATGAAATCCAAAAAATTATTGCTGCTTCAAAAACTTCCGTAGTTTTAATCTCTTATTTATGGCATATTTCATGAAATACATGATGGTCCACTGGCTGGAACTGTTAACCATCTTAGTGTTATATAGATCTCTTTTCTAATGAAATATGTTGTAATGCAATTTGACTGGTAGAGATGAAGAATATAAATGCTCCCTCAAAAAGTCAGTAACCAAGAAACAGCACTGTCTGTGTATGTCCCGGACCTATAGTTAATTTTCAAATCAGAAGTAATGATCTGCTATGCTAAATGAGTGAGAGAATAATTAAACATCTGGATTAGGGAACTATAAGATAAAAACCCAGCAGCAAGTTGAAAATTTGGCTTTCAATATTTTAGCTCAAAGAAGCATGGCAAGAAGATTAATGCTCTAAAATCCAATAAGAAAACGTTCATGCTGATCCTCTTTATTTTTACTATCAGAAACAGAGTTGACTACATTCTTGAGTGTTTATGTCTTTGGATTAAATCAAGATTTACTGTAATAGAATTCCTGATTTAAAAAAAATAATAATTCCTAATCATAAAATGTTATTCTTTTTCTCAAAATTATAACTTTGTCCTTTACAAAAAGAGGAAAATATCTTAAGAGTGGAAAGATAGTTAAGATGGACTTCTTCAATACAACAACAAATCTTTGCTGTTGCTTTTTCACATGA
>NW_007774898.1:0-3913 GCF_000696425.1 Galeopterus variegatus | reverse complement strand
TTTTTTTTTTTAATAAATACTGACAATTTGAGTCTTTCAAAGAATCTGTCCACTTCATCTAAGTTGTCAAATTTATAGGCATAAAGTTATTAATAATATTCCTATAGTCTTAATAGCTGTGGAATCTGTAGTGATTCCACCACTGTCATTCCTGATATTGGTAATTTCTGTCTTCTTTTTTTCCCTTCAATCAATTTGACTACAGATTTTTTAATCAATAATTTTTTAAAATTTAGGTTTGACTTTGTTGATCTTCCTAAAATACAAGCTTTTAATTTCATTTTGTTTCTTTACTATTATTACACTTTTATTTTCAATTTTAGTGGTTTTTGCTTTGAGCTTTATTATTTTACTTCTCCATTCTTTGGTTTGATTTGCTCTTCTTTTTCTATTTTTTAAGCTGGTAGCTGAGGTCATTGATTTGTGAGTTGTATAATATAGGTGTTTAGTGCTATAAATAGCACTAAATAAAAAACTATTTATCAGCATCCCACAAAGTCTAACGGTGTGTGTTTTCCTTCTAATTTATTTCAAAATACTTTCTAATTTCTCTTTTGATTTCTTCCTTGATCCATATATTACTTGGAAATATGTTATTTAGTTTCCAAACATTTGGGGATTTTACAGAGAACTTTCTGTTTTTTATTTCTAATTTAATTCCATTGTGATCAGAGAACATACTGGAATTCTTTAAATTTACCGAGACTTGTTTTAGGGGTCGGTATGTACTTGATCTAGGTAAATGTTTCTGCATGTACTTGAAATGAATATGTATTCCATTGAGGTTAGGAGGAGAGCTGCATAAACATCAATCAAGTCAGTTTGGTTGACAGTGTGGTTCAAAACTACCATATCCTTGATGATTTTTTTGCCTACTTGTTCTATCAATTAGAGTGCGAGTATTAAAATCTCTGACTTATCTACTTATGTTTCTGTTTATTTCCCCTTACAGTTCTATCAGTTTCTGCTGTGTGTATTTCGAAGCTGTTATCAGGTGCGTAAATATTTAGGATTATGTCCACTTGATGTGTTGACCTTTTATCATTACAAAATTACCTTATTTATTTCTGGTAATATTCTTTGTTCTAAAATATATTTTGTCTGATATTTATATTGCCATTCCAGCTTCCTTTTGCCTAGTGTTACCAAGATACATATTTTCCCATTCTTTAACTTTTAACCTACTTGTGTCTTTATACTTCTTGTGAGTAGCATATTGTGTGTTTTGCTTTTTTATCCAATAACACGATCTCTGCTTTTTAATTAATGTAGTTGCATTTATTGTGATAATTAATATATTAGGTTTAAAATTTTCATCTTGCTATTTATTCTCTATTTGTCCCCTTTGTTTTTTGTTCTCTTTTCTTCTTTTCTGTCTTCCTTGGATTAAGAATTTTTGATGATGTCTTTTTATTTCCTTTGTTGACTTATTAGCTATTATTCATGTTTTATTATTTTAGTGGTTGCTTTAGGGTTGATAGTACACATCTTTTAATTTATCACAATTTATCTTCAAATGATATTATACTACTCCACATAGAATTAAGAATCTAATAATAGCATACTTTCATTTCTCACCTCTGTTTTTATGCTATTATTGCCATATTTACATACATATGCACAATAATAACCTCCTAAAACATTAAATTCTCATTACATTATCATTATTTTTGTTTAAATAGTCAATTATCTTGTAAAAAATCTAAATAATAAAAAAACACTATGTATTTACCCATGTAATTGCCATTCATGGTAATGGAATGGCCCACACAAAATGGTCTTTATTCTTTGTTATATATTGGATTTCCACCTGCAAACACTGTCCTTTTTTCTGAGGAAATTTCAACTTTTTTTGTAATATAGATCTGCTGGTGATGAATTCTTTCAGCTTCTGTATGTCTGAAAATGTCTTCATTTGGGCTTCATTTTTGAAAGATTTTTACTGGGTATAGAATTCTAGGTGAACAGTATTTTACTTCCAGTACTTTAAAGATGCTGTTCCACTCTCTTCTCACTTGCATTGTTTCTGAGAAGAAATTTTCTGGCATCTTTATCTCTATTTGGGCTTCATTTTTGAAAGATTTTTACTGGGTATAGAATTCTAGGTGAACAGTATTTTACTTTCAGTACTTTAAAGATGCTGTTCCACTCTCTTCTCACTTGCATTGTTTCTGAGAAGAAATTTTCTGGCATCTTTATCTCTATCTTTCTGTACTCAATGTCTCATTTTCCTCTGACAACTTTTAAGTTTATTTTAAATTAGTTTTGAGAAATTTGATTATTATATGCCTTGCTTTAGTTTTATTTATATTTTTGTGCTTGCACTTTACTTAGCTTCTTGAGTTTGTGGTTATCACATGAAAAATATCTGGAATTTAAAATAAGGTAATAGTCTGCACCATCAGAAGTTATTATAAAGCAGGTAATAACTTACCAATAGCCAATCTGGAAATTTTTTCTTTTTATTCCTCCTGACCAAAGGCTAGAATCAGAGATAGTACCAGGCGAATGGACCTTGAGGAAAGAGTGTCTCAAACATTTGGTGTGGGTCATTCCATTACCATAGGGATTTCTATTAACGAGAGTTATCTCAGGAAGATTCTCATGTTCCATGGCAGGGAAAAAAAAAAGAAAGAAAGAAAGGTCAGTGAAAAAGATAAGAGACTAGCCATAGGAAAATGAGGGAGTTCTGACAATTTGGTACATAACATGGAATTTTCCTATCTAGGATGTCTCAAAAATGCTTCCTCAGGCTGGCTAAATTTACATAATTCTCAGGTGAATGCATTCTATGGTCTGGCATTTTCTAAGAGTGCTTAGAATACACTAAAAGTATATTTTTAAAAAATCATAAGAAGGAGTAGGAGAGAAGAAGGAAGAGGAGGAAGGAAAAAGAAAAAGAGAAAAAAGGAAAGCCCAAATGTTCAGGCTTATGACTACATTCCAAAATCTTGGCTTTGCACATATAACTTCAGAATACCTCTGCTATCGTTCTTGGTCTCTTTTCACACGTCTACATTTAGTCTTTAGAATAGCTAAAAATGATTCTTCAGATGCACCAGGATAGCTGACACAAGAAAAGACTTTAAAATGTTTTTTTATCATGGTACGTTTTCACACAGACTGGTGTGCAAATAACAGAGCTAGGTCTAAGAGAAATGAGAAATAATTATGTTTCTAAATTGTAGAATGTTTCCATGTCCTTTCTGAGCAAGAGAAACAAAGTTATAAATGAAAGAGAACTCTAAAAAGATTTCATGAAGAACCTCTTCCTGTCTGCTGGCAGAGACAACAGCTGAACTTGGGCAAAGTGACATGAAATTGGCAAAGCACTGAATCCTAGAACAGGCAGCATACACACAGATGTCAGGCAGTGCAGATAGGCTTCCTCCTCCCACAAACTCATAGAAATACTTGAAAAAACATTCCTCACAAAATGTAAAGTTCAAAGATGAATGTGAAAGAGAGAAAAGGAAATCCTCAACTGCCAGAAGCTGACAGGCGAAGCAGTAAGGGGAAGCTCCTGCCAGGCAGATCAAGGGAGTTGGGGTCACATAGGACAGAGCTATTATAAGGATAAGGTACCCATGTGGCAGAGCCATCACAGGGACATAGGCTCACCTGGACACCCTCTCACAGGGATAGCGAATCCCTGCTGTGTACTATTCCATTCCACACTAAAATTCATTTGTCCATTCTCTAGTTGATAGATAATTGAATTATTTTTGGACTTTATTAGTACAGACATTGTTGCTATGAAAAGCCTTAAACAAGTATGTTGGTGCAAAACAACAAGCATTTCTTCAGGTTAAATGCCTAGGAGTGGAATTGCTGCATCATAAGGCACTAGATGTTGTTTGCAAACTGATATTTTCAGATGTTTTTATTTTTACTAATCGATGGGTGTAACATG
>NW_007774897.1:2573-3913 GCF_000696425.1 Galeopterus variegatus | reverse complement strand
GGGCCAGCCCAAGATTCGACTTTTTAAAGAGCACATATGGAACATGTATAAAAACTCATTACATTTGAAGTCACAGAGTCTCAACAAATTCCAAAGACTCAATATGAAAAAGACCATGTTCTCTGACTACAATGCAATAAAATTAGGAAAACATAATAATAAAAAGACAACACAAGAAACCCTACATCATTTTCAGACTTAAAAATCACTCTTCTAAACTTCCACTTCTATCCAGGACGGAGTAAGAGAAACCAAATTTACCCTTCTGCCTTTAATCAAAACCAAATCAAAACAAAAATCAGACAAAATAACATAAAGCAAGAGTTTTCAAGACAATGGACATGAGGCATATATTCATACAAAGACTTGAACATGAATGTTCATAGCAGTTTTATTTGTAGTAGTCAAAATTTGATAATAATCCAAATTTCCATCATCAGATGAATGGACAAACTGTAGTATATATTCATGTAATGGAATACTACACAGTAATAAAAAGGAATAAACTGTTAATACATGCAACAACATGCAAAAATCTTAAAATAATTATGCTGAGTGAAAGATGCCAGACAAAAAACATATTATATTATTCCATTTATATAAAATGGAACATATTATATGATCCCATTTATATAAAATCCTATAAAATGCAAACTAATCTATAGTGATGGAAAGCACATCAACTGTTGCCTAGCAATAAGGGAGGGGAAGAATTACCAAGGACAAAGAGAAAGCTTTTGGAGTAATAAGTATGTCTATTATCTTGATTGTGGTGATGGTTCCGCAGGTGTATATGTATAAGAACTTATGAAATTATATACTTTAAATATAAAGTTATTATATGTCAGTCACATTAATAAAATTACTTTAAAAATCATTTTTATATTTTAAATATTTATATTTAAATATTGCTAAACAAAGATTGTAGTACTTTTATTCTTTATATTTTAAATAATTAAAATTGGATAAAAGTAGATCCAATAAGAAGGGCCTAAAGCTATTCCTATTCGTTGCACTGTCCTCAGTGACTCTTAAGGCACCTCCAAAAAACCCCTAGGACTCTGAAGAGGAGTTTGAAAACTTCTGTTTTATTTTTTTAAAAAAGGTGACCGGTAAGGGGATCTTAAACCTTGACTTGGTGTTATCAGCACCACGCTCTCCCAAGTGAGCTAACGACAATCCCTATATGGGATCTGAACCCATGGCCTTGGTGTTATCGGCACCACACTCTCCCAAGTGAGCCACAGGCTGGCCCAAAACTTCTGTTTTAAACTAAGACTTAACCACAGGCTCTTAAACTAGCTGACAAAATTTAGATTACAATAACTTATAATTAAATT
>NW_007774897.1:0-2143 GCF_000696425.1 Galeopterus variegatus | reverse complement strand
CCGGGGCCTTGGTGTTATCAGCACCGCACTCTCCCGAGTGAGCCACGGGCCGGCCCCTGTTTTATTTTTTTAAAAAAGGTGACCGGTAAGGGGATCTTAAACCTTGACTTGGTGTTATCAGCACCACGCTCTCCCAAGTGAGCCACAGGCTGGCCCAAAACTTCTGTTTTAAACTAAGAGTTAACCACAGGCTCTTAAACTAGCTGACAAAATTTAGATTACAATAACTTATAATTAAATTTTTCCTTTCAAATATTGTTAGAATTCCAAACTGCCTCATAGCAATTTATTGGAGTAATTTATTCAATTCAGAGTATTTACATTATTGAATATCCAAATACTTTTTCTATGCAACCCTCAAGACACAGGTCTTCTACATATTGTGGGCTAGTGATGGCTAACAAAGCAAGGAATTTTAAATCCAGAGGAATCTAAGATATTATCCTGTCTGACCCCTAGACCTAAGATTGCAACACCAAGGATGTGGATACTTTTCTACTGACATTTGCTCTCCATTCCACCATGCTGCTTCCTGGAAATGCTTTACAATATTCTACATGCCAACCAACAGGAATGATAGAGAAGTATTCCTAGGCCTGCTACTTACAAAAGGGGGCTAGGGGAAGGATAGTCAAAAGTATGAGGCAATGATCCCTTAAGAAAATCAGACTGAATTATGAGTAGAGAGAACAAGTAGAAGGCAACAAGAATAGTACTCATGTGAAATGCATCAAGGGTGAACCAGTTACCCAAGAAAGGCTCAGCCTAGGAAGAGAATATGACTCATTATGTGTAATACAAATAAGTCACTGAGGACACTTATGTTTGGAAATTCTGTAGAAAAATTTTATTTGATATCTCTTGTCATAAAAAGTGCATTACAATAAGTTTGCAAAAAAGACACTTTTTTAAATGAGGAACTTCTATCTACTCATCTGTTACCCCATGATTCATTTCCTACCCTAACATAATGATAAAACATTTTTTTCTTCCTTTTTTCTTCTCGCTTTGAAGGGCAACTGCCATGAGGGATATTTTAATAGAATGTGCCAAATAATCCTTGTCAGAAAAGAAGTAGCTTCTTACTGGCTGGACTTAGAGAGCCATTGGCATTCTTTTAACCCTGACCCAAAGGTTACTAAACCCTGAACTTAAATGCAACCTATTACTTGCAATCTCTCTTCCTGTGTTTCTCTTTTACTCACGAACTCTACTTTAAAACAACCTTAAACTTTAAGCACTTAAGAATTGCTTAAGAAATGAGTAAGAGATCTGAAGTTAATTTACTACTTTAATTAACTTAGCAATTATTTACTGTATAAGAATCTCAAAGTTAACAAAAATTATATGAAAGGAGAATGACCCTTGTCTCAAAATAAGATCAATTCTACAAAACACTTAGAATGTTAAGAATACAATTTACACAGTAAAAATGATTTGATTTGTTTTCAGTATGAAAGTACTTTTAATTTCTTTACTGCAGGTACAATGGCATCCAAGTCATCAATTTCTGTAATAGAAAAATAAGAAAAATAAAGGAGAGTAACTTTTTCTAGTGATAAGCTTAGATGAAATGAGAACCTCCATGCAAAGCAAACCTCAAACATAAAGGCAACACTACTGGTGCTTTCATGCACATTAAGTTTTTCTCCAATAGTGGTGGATAGATTATCACTGATTCAGACAAAATGTTTTACAGAGCATCTGTTTATAAAAGATACCACATACCTAAAATACCCTCTGATTCTGGTATTAACCTTACTAGCAGTGTGCTCTTACTAACAGATCCACCTGGCCACATTTATATGTTAATACCTCTTTAGATCTGAATTTCTTCTCTATAACACAATCCTGTCCTCTTTAATTGTCTTGGTAAGATCTTTTATTAGTAGGATCACTCATAGGTCTACGTTTTAGGATGAAAGGTATTTGACTAATAAAAGGTGTGAGGCTCCACAAAGTTCAAATCTCAGATGTAATATAGAGTTTACCCTGGTCTAACTTTCCAGATAAATCAGTTCAGGTTCTCCTTTGACAGTTTCTTTCTGAATTTGATTTTTCTTTCTAAAACTGTCTTATTCCAGGGCCGACCCGTGGCTCACTTGGGAGAGTGTGGTGCTGATAACACCAAGGCCACGGGTTT
>NW_007774896.1:2543-3914 GCF_000696425.1 Galeopterus variegatus | reverse complement strand
GAATATAAATTGCATTCCTTTTTAAACCTACCAAAAATTACCTTTTAATTTTTAAGAGTAATGTTAACAGAACAAAAGCTTTTTATATCCCAAGGTTAGAGATTCAGATTTTCCAACCTGGTGATGAGAGTTTTGAATAACTTCAAAGAAATAGATTTCTCCATCACTCAGTAGATGGTATTAAAAATATGCCTAAGTGGGCCGGCCCGGCGGCGCACTGGATAAGTGCGCCGCTTGGGAAGCGCGGCGGTGCTCCCGCCCGAAGGGTTCGGATCCCACATACAGACCGGTTCCCGCTCACTGGCTGAGCGAGGCGCGGGANACACTGAGGGTTGCGATCCGTTGCCGGACACGGAAAAAAGACAAAAAAAAAAAAAAAAAAGGGAAATTTGTTTCATAAATGTGCGCTTTCATTTACTTATTTATTCTGCCTTTAAAAAGAAAGAAATTTTTGGAAGGTTTTAAATAGCTGCTTTGGGTTATGAATAATATAGGCCTTCACCTTTGACCAAAAGACCTAGCAACACATTTTTACTAATCAGTATGGTTTATTATTTTTTTTTCTAATTCATATGATGTTTTTTAAAACTTTGTTACAGCAAGCTTGTGGTTATGAGTTTACCAGCAAGTTACATCGGATGTATACAGATATGAGTGTCAGTGCTGATCTCAACAATAAGTTCAACAATTTTATCAAAAACCAAGACACAGTAATAGATTTGGGAATTAGTTTTCAAATATATGTTCTACAGGTACGAATATGTGTTTTATTGTGGGCATTTACTAATTATTTCAATACTCTTGATACAAAGGATTAATAAATGGATGCCTTATTTCTTTTGTTTTAATCAATGGATGGTGGCTTTCAAAGTTACATGTTATATTAATTTGGAATGAAATGTGCCATGATAGTAATGCTGATGGGTTTAATCAATATTTTGAGGAATAAAAAAGATGTTTTCGTTGCTTAAATCATTTTATAAATATTTACTTTCAAGTTAGATGTTGATCTACTTAACTTTTATTTTACATCTTTCCTTCTAGGCTGGTGCATGGCCTCTTACTCAGGCTCCTTCTTCTACGTTTGCGATTCCACAGGAATTAGAAAAAAGTGTACAGATGGTAAGTTTGCAGGAAATGTACTAGAAGACTTAAGGAATTTTAATAATCGTCTTTATATTATGTCACTTTAAATATTTTTCCAAAGTCTTAAGGGCTTGTGTGATATAAAAATATATTCACAAATTAGTCTGTTCTTTTAGAAAGAATGTCAATTATTGTACTTACTAATATTAAAACTAAAATGCTAAAGATGTCATACAGTTCTTTTTCAAAGCATCTCTTATTCTTAGTAAATCTATTATCTGCTGT
>NW_007774896.1:0-1860 GCF_000696425.1 Galeopterus variegatus | reverse complement strand
AGATGTCATACAGTTCTTTTTCAAAGCATCTCTTATTCTTAGTAAATCTATTATCTGCTGTTCAACAGTTTTAAATTACAAAAATTTTGCTATTAGAAGAAAGCTTAGAACCCAGCACTTTAAAAAAAATTATTTTCCAGTTTTCCCTTAGAATTTTGAGCCATTTTTAATATTTTTATTTCTGTTTTGTAATTTAGTTAAACATATGTGGAATGTGAAATATTCTATTAAAAAAATGGATTGAAGCTGGAAAATTCAAGTAAAAATTGCTTTAAAGTGCGGCTGAGTAGAAACACTAGAATGATTATCACAAAGCTTTTAAAGAGACTATGGAGATATATTTTTTTAGAACAACTTTATTGAGATATAGTTTATATACCATACAATTTACCCATTTAAGGTGTGCAATTTAAGTGGTTCTTAGTGTATTTACAGACTTGGGCAGCCATCACCACAATTCATTTTAGAACATTTTCATTGCCCCAAAATTACCCCAGAAGAAACTCTCTATGCATTAGCAGTCACTCCCCATTTTCCCTCAACTTCCTTTCCCCCACCCTCTTCTCTAGGCAGTCTACTTTCTGTCTTCATAGATCTACCTGTTCCAGACATCTCATATAATTGGAATCATGTCATATGTTGTCTTTTGTAACCACCTTCATTCACTTACCATAATGTTGTCAGAGTGCATTCATGTTGTTGCATGTATCAGTAGTTCATTCCTTTTTATTGCCAGATAATATTCCATTGTGTGGATATAGCTCATTTTATTTATCCACTGATACTTGATGGACATTTGGGTTGTTTCCACTTCTTGGATATATGAATAATGCTGCTATGAACATTTGTGTAAAAGTTTTTGAGTGAATATGTTTTCATGAAACTGACCCTTTTTGATTTTTTAAGCAACCAAAAGAGGCTTCTTATTTCTTGATGGGATGGAAGTTTGGGTGGCAGTTTTTTCTAGAGAAAACTTCATCATTCTTTAATAATACCTTAAGTGGGCACTGATTTAGGTTGTGAACCAGTAAGTTGGGCATACATTTATGACATTTAAAATGAAAATGTTATTTCATTACACTGTAGGGATGGTGACAATGAGTAGTTTGTATCATTTTTTAAAAGTATGTTATTTTTGTTTCTTTTAAAATGAAGATTATAAGCAAAATAGCACAATACAGGCACTGGAATCATAGTTTTTGGTTTCAAATGTCTATTATGGCATTTACTACTCTCTGACTTTGGCAAATAACTTTCTAACCTTCTGTTGTTAACTGATAATTGTGTTACCTCAGAATGTTGATATGAGGATGAAATGAAATAATGCATGTAAAGCACTTAGTATAGTATAATAGTTATAGTGGTATTAGTAATAGTAATAGGTATAACCAGTCAGGTAGATTTCAGGATACCGAGAATAAGGTAGGCTTTCGGAATAAGAGTCTATCTGTGACTTTTCTACATCTTTGAAAAGAGATTATAGCACACACTGTCTTAGAAACTGTATGAAGAAGAGCATTCCTGCAAGCATCCATTGGATGGACAGGGTGTAGTCCCAGGTTATTACGCATTTTGCAGAAAGAATAGATGCAGGCTGGGTCTGGGGATGGGGTAGCCAAGTGAAGCATTTTGATGTATTTGTGACCAGCCAAGAGAAAGAAAATTGATCCCTCTGCCCCGTTGACAGTCTTACAACTTACATCTTCTTAAAACCCTGCTTCTCTAATTGAAATTAGGGCGTGAGTGGGGGCTGGTTAAAGTTTTCTTCTAACATTATGTCCTTCTTCACTCTCTCCTTGAAATAAGTATTTTCTTTTCTTTTTTTTTTTTTTTTCCTTTTTGTCTTTTTTTTTACTGACC
>NW_007774895.1:1588-3914 GCF_000696425.1 Galeopterus variegatus | reverse complement strand
TAGCAGTAAGCAGACCAAGGGGGCCATGGGCCAGACCACTCAAAGAGGGCCCTTATTGGCAAGGAAAGCCATTCCAGGTGATTACTAAGAGGCAAGCCGGGGGGGTCTTAGCCCCAAAACAGGCCAAAGTGTCCCAGGGAAAGGCCAGTCAAGTGGGCACTTAGTGGCATTGGTGCCCTTAGTGGCAGGGTGGCCATTATGGCTGTGGTCTTCTAGGGGCAGACTAGTAAAGGGGGGCTGTATGGCAGAACAACCAGTGGGTTCCTTGGGCAGGCCAGGTCACTGTGGCCCATAGCAGTAGGAAGCCCTTGGCTGCCTAGGAGCGAGGGGAGCACTTAGTGGCAGGTGAGGGCACAGGGTCCCTAGGGTCAGGCAAGAACATGTGTGCCCTTAGTGGCATATCAGGCCAGGACAGAAGTGGCCCAAAGTGCCAGGCCAGGACACGCCATCAGTTCCCTTAGGACAGCCCAGGAGAGGTCAGGGTGTCCTTAGGTCTGAACCAGGCTGGGCCAGGCCAGCAGTGTCCTAGTGACAGTCCAGGCCAGGCTAGGGAAGCTCTTGGGGCAGGCCAGGCAGGGCCAGGGCTTCCCTACAAGGAGGCCCTGACAGGTTAGGGGGCACTTGGGGTAGACCTGCCTGGCCAGGGTAGCCATAATGGCAGGCTAGCCCATCCTATAGGGTCCCTAGTCGCAGGCCAGGGCAGGGGACCCTAGGGACAGGCAATGACACTTGGCCTCTAAGTGCCAGACCAGGCTAGGGAGGCCCTTAGCAGAAGGGGTGCTGTTAGCGGCAAGAAGGCCCAGAATTGTAGACCTGGCCATGGAAGCCCTTAGTGCCAAGTATTCTGTTATAGCCACAGAAAATTGGTACCAGGAGTGGGCTGTTGCTGGTAACACTCACTTGAAAATGTGGAAATGGCTTCAGAACTGGGTGTTCAGAGTTTGGAGGAGTTTGGAGGATTCAAAAAAAGACAAAAAGAGGAGGGAAAGTTTGGAATGTCTTAGAAACTGATTAAGTGGTGGTGAGCAGAATGCATTTGGAAATCTGAACAGTAAGGACCATTCGAAGGAGGTCTCTGATAGAAATAAGGAGTTTATTAGAAACTTGGGCAAAGATCACCCTTGCTGTGAACTGGCAAAGAACTTGGCGGCATTGTGTCCATGTCCCAGGACTGTGTGAATGTTCGAACTTAAGAGCTGTGAACCAGAGTATTTGGTGGAAGAAATTTCTAAGCAGCAAAGCATTAAGGGAGCTGCATGGCTACTTGTAAGACCCTGCTTTGAGTTATGGCAGCAAAAGCATGACATAAAGCCAGAACTTAAAAGGGAAGCAGAGTGTAATGATTTGGAAAATTTGCAGCCTGTCCATGTGGTAGAGAAGAGAGCATTTTAAGAAGGAAAATTCAATGGTATTAAGAAGACTAACACAAAAGAAAGGGATTATCAAGAGAAGGAGAAAAAGGTCCTGAAGGCACTGCAGAAGGCTCTGGAGCCATCTCTTCCATTTCAGGCCCAAAGATCTAGGGAATCAGAATTGTCTTGTGGAACTGGCTTGAGGAGCCCTCCAGGGGCTCACTGCTCAGGGCCACCTTGGGAAACTGCTTTTAGCACCAGCACCTTGGCTGCTTTCACTGCTCTAGCTGTGGCTAAATTTACCCCAGGTTTGACTGAACCCACAGCTTTGGAAAATACAAGCCAGAAGCCTTGGTGGTGTTCACGTGGTGTTAGGTCTTCAGGCTCACAGAATGCCTGAGCTCAGAAGGCTTGGGAGCCTTCACCCAGATTTCAAAGAATGTATGGAAAGGTTTGGGGGCCCAGGGAATTGATCTGTCACCGGGACAGAGTCACCTCAGACAGCCTTTGCTAGAGCAATGCCAAGTGGAAACGTGGGGTTGGAGTTGCAGCAGCGAAACTCCATCAGCACCATGTCCAGTGGGGCCATGAGAGCAGGACTGCCATGGAGACCACAGACCTGTGGAGCTACAGAGTAGAATGACAGCCTGGGATTGCTGAAGTGTGGCCTGCAACCAGGACAGCCATAAGAGCAGAGCTGCCCAAGGACTTAGGGACCCAACCCCCACACCAGCATGCAGAGGACATGGAACATGGACTCAAGGCACATGATTAACCGTCTTTGAGATTTAATGACTAACTTGCTGGATTTTGGACTTGCTCAGAAACCAATGCCCCTTTCTGTTGGCCTATCTCTCTCTTTTGGAATGGGAGTATGTACCCTATGTTTGTCCCACCATTGTATCTTGGAAATAGATAAATAGTATTGATTTCACAGATGGGCCTTTGAACTTTGGACTCTTGAGTTGAAACAA
>NW_007774895.1:0-272 GCF_000696425.1 Galeopterus variegatus | reverse complement strand
GCCAAGGTTGGCTCTTCTCTCATTTACTACCTTCTACCCTGTCCATGCCATGCGGGAGAAGTTTTTTGCAACTGGCTCTTTTTCCACAATGGAAACATAGACATGGCCTGAGACTTGAGTCCCTCAAGCAGCAAAGTTCAAATGGAATATCCCTGGCACATTAGAAATGCCCAGGATCAGCTATGGATTGGCAACTGCAGGCAGGATTTTAGAGCTGCGGGCAAAGAGGGTCCCTGGAGATGCCTAAGGTTCTCCTTGCTTTGCGGCTAAAG
>NW_007774894.1:2124-3914 GCF_000696425.1 Galeopterus variegatus | reverse complement strand
CTGGGGGTTCTGGTGAGGCCAGACGCCAATATCCAATTCCTCACTTAGCTTCTAAGAGCAAACACGCCTTCAGGCATACTCCTGCTGGGCACTGTCTCAGTTGCACATAAGCATGTGTGTGTTAAGCTACACAACCATCTAGCAAAACAGGCACCAGTATCCCACCCGTTTTACAAATGGTTAGACCAGTGCTCTGGAAGGTAAAGCAATGTACTCAAGGACACACACCTCTCACTAGGAGCAGCACTGGAATTGGCTGCTGGGCTTGGGGCCCTGAACAGCCACGTTCCTGAGCACTGAGCTCTAGCACAATGGAAGGGCCCTCAGAGGACACTGTCCACACTGTATTGGCCCAGGAGTGCTCAAGTCAGTCCTGTTGCTCTGTCGGGCATCAGGGCCGGCCCTCAGGACACGTGCCCTCTGAGGTGCCCTCGTGTGTCCGTCTCTGTGCTGGCACCTTGGCCTCCACCCACACTGTGGCTTTTCCTCCCAAGACTCCACTTCTGTGGGTACCTCCCAGGCGGCATGTCAGACTCATCCCCGTAGGGGAGGGCTGGAGGGCTCCGCTGCATCCCAGGTGTTGGAAGAATTAGATGTCTTCAAGACTAAAATGACTGATTTTCTAGTGGTGGAACATAAAACCCAGGATGAAAGAGCTGTGACTGGAGTATGTAAAAATAGAAAGGCACAGACCTCAGGGTCAGCAGGCCTTACACTCAGTCCCAGTGCCTCCTTAGCCGTGTGCCTTTAGGCAACTTACTTAGCCTTCTTCAGCCTTAAGAAGGTGGGACAGAGCCATGATTACATAACTGAGGTTTGCTAGGTTGGGTGTGTATATTGTACCTACACATACGTACATGCAGATCCCTCAAGCACAGAGCTTCTCGCTTGGTGGAAATACTATAACTGAAAGTTATAGTAATGGCAAGAACTAAGAAGTCTTTATGGCATCCCTCAAATCAGATGTAGGCAAGAAAGGGGTCCTTTGCACTCTGTCACAGGGAGTTTACAGCTGCGCTGTCCAATACAGTAGCCACTAACCACCTGTGGCTAGTGAGAACTTGTAATGTGTCCTGTCCAAATTGAGATGTGCTACAAGTGTCAAATAGTGGGTTTCATAACTGAATATGAATATTAAGAATGTAAAATATCTCAGTAATTGCTATGTTGATTATACATTGAAACTGTATTTTAATTTAGATATGTTAGGTTAAATAAATTATAAAATAAATTTCCCCCGTTTAACTGTACTTTTTAAAATGGAACTCCTTGACAATTTGAAACCCCACCTGTGGCTCTGCTCTGTGTTTCTGTTGGTCGGCGCTGGCTAGAGCCGTGTTCATCGCATTTTCCCTGTGCATAGCCGGGCCTGCCTGCTCTGATGGGAACCCGCGGTGTGACAGCAACTCACAGCTTGTCTGGGTTATAGCTGACTTTGTCCAATAATGAGGGAACAAAACAAATAGATCCTTCGTCCATGTATGATTTTAAAACATCCAGCTTTATGGGCCGGCCTGGTGGCGCACTGGAGAGTGCGCCGCTTGGGAGCATGGCAGCGCTCCCGCTGAGGGTTCAGATCCCATGTGGAGACCGGTTCCCACTCACTGGCTGAGCGCGGTGCGGGCGCAACACCGAGGGTTGCGATCCCGTTGCCGGTCAGTAAAAAAGACAAAAAGGAAAAACAAACAAACAAACAAACAAAACATCCAGCTTTTATTTCTTTCTCTTTGACTTGTCATCTTGGTGAGCGTAGATGAGCTCATACACCCAACAGTATTTTCCCAGTGAGC
>NW_007774894.1:0-1248 GCF_000696425.1 Galeopterus variegatus | reverse complement strand
TCCAGTGCGCCACCGGGCCGGCCCTACTGAGCTTTTTCTAAAAGAAATGGCATGTGGGGCCTCTCATTGATTACCTTGCTTAATTATCACAACCAAGCTGTGAGCAGACATGGCTCCCTTTAGAAGAGGGAACAAGGGCTAAGAGAGTGGATGAGGCTTGCCTTGCAGCCTGTCAGGTGCCTGGCTTCTTACCTGCATACATAGTTCTTGGAATGCCTGGCTCTAACACCAGGCGGTGGCCAGGTTTCTGTCCTGGTCTGGAGGGCGAAGCCCCAAATCAGCAGGTCCAGAGTGTAGCTTGTAGCCCCGACAAAGTTCCTGGGGTGCTGGTGATTCTGACCTGGTCCCTACCCAAGGGCAGGACAAATCCTGCTTGCCTTGAGCATGGACGGACAGGCTCAACAAACCAGAGCACAGAGCAGACCTCACAGTCAGGGGTGCCACATGTAAACCCTGGCTGTCCCCCTCCCCAGCTCACCGTGGTGACCAAAACTCCACCNAGCACAGTAGACACATTCAGATGGGGGAAACGGCTAGACCTGCTCTGTGCTGATCTTTATAGAAACAGCAAGGCTGGCTCTGAGTCCTGGTCTTCCTGAAACTGCGTTATAAACTGCTGTTACTCCCAGTTCTGACTCCTCCTCTGCAGACACCTGCACTTAATGTCCCTGGAGATTCGTGGTCTGTGTAACTCTGTCCCATCCAACAGATGCTTTGTGCATGGCCTACAGGTGTAAATATGTCTGTGCACCTTCTTATGATGGTACGACACACTGAACTGCTTTGTTCTTCTATCTCAGAGGGTGCGGTGGCTCCAGGGGATCCTCTCATTCCTCTTGGTGTTAAAGTGCCTTTACCTTCTTGGCATTCAGAAAGCAATGGCATCCTGCGCGGCCGTGGTGTGTCGCTCACTCTCCAGGGTCTTTGCACCAGCGGTAAGAATCCTCCCCTTTGTCGAGGGACGTCCCCCAGAAGCCAATACTCAAGTCAGTTAGCCCTTTCTCAAGGGAAAGGCAAACTTCTCTCAGGGTACAACACCACCTGGAATTCCAGTCTGCTAGTCCATGATGGTGCAGTTTGAGATAACTGGTGTCTATAGTTATATGGTAGGTTATGGTCATGACAACAGCAGCTGTGATTCGTTAAACAGTTGCTTTGTTATACCTTCCCACAGCATATTATTATTAATGTAAGTAGTTATTATCAACTACTGAGCTTTTTCTTTTTTTTTTTTTTTTTTTGTTTTTT
>NW_007774893.1:1693-3915 GCF_000696425.1 Galeopterus variegatus | reverse complement strand
AGTCATATTCAATTAGGGGCCTACCCTACCTGAGTATGACCTCCTCTTAACTAATTACATCTACAATGACCGTTTTTCCAAATAAAGTCACATAAGGGATTCGAGGTTAGGATTTCAGCATATCTTTTTGTGAGGACACAATTCAACCTATAATGCCAACTAAGAAAGCAGCTGCTATTTAGCCCTCACCTATTGTTTCATGTTAATATACATGTCAAATGTTATCACATTTTCTGTTTTTCAGGAGAAGTTAGAGATTCAGCTTTGCATGTGAAATACTGTGATTTTTAAATGTTGACTACCTACCAAAAATTTAAAAACATTGCCATAAGCCAATATTTTGCGGGCCAATCAAAACACAACTACTGGCTAGGTTTGGTTAACAAGCTACTGGTTTCCAACCCTACAATAATATGAAGTGCATTAGATCACTTATCCAGTGGTTGTTATGAGTTAAATTAGAATATTTTTAATATGTGAAAGGACAATGAAGTAACCCAAAAGGTGTCCAGAATAGAAAACATGTGTCTCACAAGGTCCAAAATTAAAAGATATGTTGCTTTACTTATAATTAACTCCTCCGGCAACAACTGTTCTTTTACATTATTTTACACATATTTACAGGAAATTGGCCAGGTTTTCCTGTTCAGAGTAGACTTAAATTAGGTTCAGTCTGTGAGAAATTTGAGGGTTGTTCCTAGAGGACAATGTGAATATAAAAATGAGAAGTGACAGCCCTGATAAGAAGAGACAGAAAAAAAAAAAAAAAAAGATTTTCAAAAGCAGATATAAGAATTACAAAAATTATAGCAATCTGTCATCACTTGGTGCACTTTGGAAACCTGGAGGCCATCACTGTTATAACTTGCTGCAATAACTCATGTTGTNGGTGCACTTTGGAAACCTGGAGGCCATCACTGTTATAACTTGCTGCAATAACTCATGTTGTAAATATCCACCTTAAACATTAAAAAAAGTTTAAGTTATAATTTATTGAAGTGAGCAGAACAAAAAATGAAATATACTTAGAAAGGCTTCCAACATTGAGGGAAAATATTCAGCCAGTATGCATGGAAACAGCTGAACTGGTGGCTAAAAATATTGTAATACCTCCCCCCTGGTGGGTGGCTGCTGCCCTGAACCTCCACTCACAGGTGGTACAGATTGTCCCCCAGTTCAGCTGCTAGAGGAAAGAGGGTTGGCAGAATCAGAGACTACAATAATACTCTTCCAGGACTATGGGAACTATCAGGTCTGGTCCCATACTCTTGCTAAATATATTGTCTATTACTCCTAACGGTGCAAAAAATTATCAAAGAAAATTTCTTCACTTTAATCTACTATACCTATATGACTTTAGTAAAGAACAGGAGTGTCAGGGATTAAATCTGTTTATGAACAAGTGGCATATTCTCTGAGCAGAGGGCACGGTCACTGAAGAAATGACTGACTACCTCCCTGAACACCACTAAGTATTCACAGTAAGAAATTACCTGTCTCTGATCTGATTTGAAATTAATGGGCAAAATTCCAACTACAAATCGAATACCTTAGTGTTTTACTTACAAATAGAATGAACTGGTCAAAAGACTATATTCCTGTTACCTTGGAAATTATATTTTATTTATAATTAATAAATTAACTTTTGTGTTTTATGTATCTTTTCCTATGAGCTTAGTTTATTTGGGTAAGTCCTGAGAGTTTCTCAGTGACATGAGATTTACAAAGATTTGACAAACCATTTTTCCAATGTTGCAGCAAATTCACCAAGTTAATGAGATCCCACGAAAACCTTGGAAGTCAGTTACCATGTCGTCCCAGGAAACACCCCTCTGTGCTATTGTGCAGGTTTAATTCTTTGTTTCTATTGGAAGTATCTACATGGTGATTTTGTGTAATTGTAAAGAACTTCGGAATGTAGCCTATCTATAAGCAATATCTAAATTCAGTGTTTACAAATTTGTTGTTAAGCAATCATGAACAAAGAACGACTTATTTGCACTGCATCAATAGATTTTTTTAAATATCGAATTTCCTAGAAATTCAAGAAAAAAAACCCAAATATATAAAAATAACTTTTATGTACTATTGATAATATAGAAAAGGGAGACGGGGCCGGCCCAGTGGCGCACTCGGTAGAGGGCGGTGCTTGGGAGCGCGACGGCGCTCCCACCAAGGGTTCGGATCCCATATAGAGACCGGTCCACTCACTGGTTGAGCAC
>NW_007774893.1:0-1113 GCF_000696425.1 Galeopterus variegatus | reverse complement strand
AGGGTTGCGATCCCGTTGCCGGTCACGGTATGGGCGCGACACTGAGGGTTGCGATCCCGTTTACCAGTCACGAAAAAAGACAAAGAGGAAAAAAAGAAAAAAAAGAAAAAGAAAAGGGAGATGAATATTTTATATATATTTATATTAGTATATAATAAGAACATAGTCTTATATTAATATTACACAAATAATGAATATGTTTATTTATTTAATCTGTAATTCAGAAAAGTGCATAATTTATAGTTCTTTGGCTAATAGATAAATATATAAAGTTTCAAGGTGAAATGAACATTGGATTGAAATCAGAATACGTGAGTTTTATTTTTCCCTTTTCCTCTAACTTAACTGAACACTGGGCAAGACACTAAATTCCTCTGGAGCTCTGTTCTTTCATCTGTAAAACAGATTCCTCCATTTATAGACTATTGTCCCTTACACCTCTAACATTTCATAAATTCTATGAGGCCACCTAGTCCATTTTTGTCATTTAACAGAAGAAAAAAACTAAAACACAGAGCAATAAAATGACTTGCTTAGGGTCACACAACTAATTACTGTCCAAACTGGAAATAAAATCAGGTTTCTTGACTCCTAGTCCAGTCTGCTGTTCTGCTACAGCTGATGTTGCCACAAAGTGTTTGGATGGTGGTAATCCTTGGAAGAGTAATTTTCAACTTTTGACAAAGAAAAAAAGTCTGATGATTTGGGAAAGAATGTAATTTTTTTACTGGAGTGTATCACCACTTTAAAGAATATATTTCTAGAATTAAGTCAAAGAACTAATTATGCATTATCACACATTATATAAGAGCATTATACAAGTCAATTAGAACTGATAATAAAACAACTTCTGGGCAAGATCATCTGAATTGCTTCTATTTCTCTTTTAAAATCACTGAAGCAAAATCACATTACAATTCAAATGTTCTGAAAGTCTGTACAGTCTATCACACTTTCTCTTATAGCATTATTCATCTTTTCCTATGTTTTAGCAAAGGAACAGTGTGTTTGCTTTTGTAATTCTTGTGAGATCACCGAAATTCTAAATGCTGTTATTTTTCAGGTAAGAGAATAAGAAAATGTACTCGAAAATGTTTTAAACACAGAAACAGG
>NW_007774892.1:0-3915 GCF_000696425.1 Galeopterus variegatus | reverse complement strand
TCACCATTCTGGAAGCTGGAAGTCCCAAATGAAGGTGCTAGAGTCCTCTGGCCTCTTCTTATAAAGACACCAATCCCATTCATGAGGGCTAATCACCTCCCACTTCACCATTCTGGAAGCTGGAAGTCCCAAATGAAGGTGCTAGAGTCCTCTGGCCTCTTCTTACAAAGACACCAATCCCATTCATGAGGGCTAATCACCTCCCAAAAGCCCCACCTCCTAACACCATCACATTGGAGATTAGGGTTTCAACATATGAACTAGAAGAAGGGGGCGGAGACAAGCATTCATTCCATAATCCTCCCTGTCTTAACTTCAACCATGCCACAAAACATGACCCCGATCTAGGGGTGCTGTCCTCATATTCACAGTCCTGGGGATCACACAGGACATGCACATCAGGGAGTGGAGAATGTTGGAGGCATCTTCAGTCCTGTCTATCATAGATACCCTAAACCCCAGTGATTCCCATCTTACGTACATGCTCCAGAGAAACTTTTGCACTTGTACACAGGAGATTGAAAAACACTCTCTGCAACATTGTTTATCACAGTGAGAAACCGAAAACAGCCTACATGCCCAACAACAGGAGAATGAATGCATTTACTGTGATAGATTCACACACCAGAATACCATGCAGCAGTGAAAATAAACCACAGCAATATGTATCACCACAAACACTGCAAGGGAAACACATTGCAGAAGGATGTGTTTACCAAGATGCCATTTATATTAAGTTTTTAAACACACACAAGGCTTTATGTCATTTATAGTTACATATAAGGATAGCAAACTAACAAAAAAAAAAATGCTAACCTCAGGCAGTGATAACCTCTGGGGAAAGAGAGGAGATGATATCCGGGAGGAGGACACAGAAGCATCAAGCGTAACTCTCACATTTTATTTCTTCAGGTGGGTGGCAGGTGCATAGTGTGCACTAAGATATTCTCCACACCTCCTTGTATGAATGGAATATTTCATAATTTGCAAGGTTTCATAAATCAATAAGAATAGAAAGTTGAAACAAACTCTAGAATTGCCTGCTGCTCAGAAAGCTTCGGCAGTTGGGTGATTCTGATGCATAAGGAGCTCCTTGAATGAATTACGACCCAACACCTGCCAAGATTCACGGATGGCTTTCATTTTTTTCCAGCTTTGAATTTCAGAATATACCGACATCGTGGGCTCTAATGAAGAAACAATCACCAGCTAGAAAAACACACGTTGCATATGCAGGCTTCCTCTTGCTAACGTGGTATACCTTTGATTTACAGGGGACATAAAGCATATTGATAGATTATAACTGGGGGATCAAAGAGTGCCCAGACATGTCAACAGCGTGGCTAGGGGATAAATTGTCCAGGAGCCTGAGGAAGATTCCAGAGGTGATGATGGGTGAGGCTGCTGTAGCATTAGAAACCCAGCTTCATCTGTCCAGAGGCAGTGTGGCCCAATGGTTGAGCCCATGCACCCTGGAGCCACTCAAGCTGGGTCCACATTAGGCCACTTGTTAGATGGGTGACCTCAGTCAAGTTCCTTTATCTCTGTGCCTCAGACTCTGTCTGCAAAATGTGGGTGATGAAAGTTCCTACTTCACAGGACTGCATTTAGGAGCAGATACATTAACACCTACAAAGCACCTAGATCCAGCCCAGCATGTTGAAGGCAAGTGTGAAATGTCAGCCATGGTAATCCTCCATCTGAGTTTCATTGTAGAATAGCATGTTCCTCCTAATACAGAGGTGGCACCCACACCAGAACTAGACTCCCTCATTTCAAATCCTAGCTTCACCACATAAGAGTTATGTGGCCTGGGGCATGTCAGATACACTTTCTGAGCCTCAGTTTCTTCCCCTGTTTTTTCCGGGGATGATGATCATAGCAAGCAAGTGATTGTGAGGATTAAATACATTAACACAAGCAAAGCACCACCAGGGTACCTTGCGCCACTGCTTTGTGGAGACCTGTTCTATCTTCATTTCAGGAAGAGGAGAACAACCCTCTCAAAAGGCCAGTTTGTTATGTGTTTGTGTGAGGTTGTTTATTATATAAATGTAATATATAAATATTTCAGACTCATTTGGCAGAGAGTGGAGGACTCACCCAGGCCAGGAAGGACAAGAACTGCTGAGCCAGGGGTGCAAGACACCCACCCACAGAACATCCCAGGCCAAGCCAGAAACAGCTTGGACAACTTCTCTTAGGAGCAGCCCAGGTATGGTAACTGCTTAACTCCCTATGATAAGGTTTAAGAAACTCAGCAGTGTCCACCTGTACCTCAAGCTACAGGCCTCTTTTCATTCCTCCTGCTGACACTGAGTGGTCCCATCTGCCCTGTGAGCTTGACCATGACCACCCAGCCACCTGCCATCAGCTGCTTGGGGCAAGTTTAGAAAGCCAATGCCCACTCCACCACAGGCCTCTTTTCATTCCTCCTGCTGACACTGAGTGGTCCCATCTGCCCTGTGAGCTTGACCAGGACCACCCAGCCACCTGCCATCAGCTGCTTGGGGCAAGTTTAGAAAGCCAATGCCCACCCCACTGTGAGGAATGCCTCTAAAACAGCCATTCTCAAGCAGAGGTGGTTTTGCCCCCAGGCAACATTTGGAAATATCTGGTTATCACAAAGCTGGGGGATGAGTGCTACTGGTATCTAGTGGGTACAGTCCAGGGACACTGCTGAACATTCTACAATGCATAGAACAGCCCCCTGCGACAAAAAGTATCCTGCCCCTAGAGTTGAGAAAAACATAACCCCCCAAATAGAGTCATGAACACAGTTTTAGATGCAATGTACCCATAGAGCATGCCCATAGTAACAAAAACCTGGAAATAAGCAAAGTAACTGAAAATGGGGAACTAGTGACAAAAATAAAGTACTAGTAAATACATGATGCACCATCCCTACTGTGAAATGCTAGGAGCTCTTTGAGAAAAGGCTCTTCATACACCTGTGCAAAAAGATCTAAAAGGTATAGAATAATGTGAGGAAAGCAAGATGTATCAAGGCGTGAATAATATGATCTCTAGTATTATTTAGATGGAAAGGTATAAATAGATACATTTACTCTGTTTTATGCATTAGTGTTTTCTGGAAGGAATCATCTAAAACTATAAAATGGTTACCTTTGGGGAAAGACTATGCAAAGAAGAAAAGAGAGCTGTGACTTTTCATGTCGCACCACTCTGTGGTTTGCATCCCTTATCTTTCCACTACCATTACCTGCATTTTCTGTTCAAATGTCGAAACAGGAAAAATCATCCCTTAGGGTTACCTGAGCAAGGAGATTAAGGCCCTTTTTTGTTTGCTTCTAAGTATTGATCTACATGTGTTTCACAAGCTTGAAAAATGGCACCTTTAAAAATAGTTACACAGGTGCTGGATAATGAAATAACTTAAATTATGGGTACGAGGAGGGGTCAAGATGGTAGAGTAGTCAGTTCCTGGTGTCGCTCTCTCCCACACAGTAACCAATTTGCAGCTTCTGAGGAGCAGCAACAGAGGACCCGAAATCTGTGCTGGAATGGACAGGAGCCACCCGCCACAGGACCCCAGTTCACGTTGCTCCCCATCTTCTGAAGAGACTTTAGAGCTTTTGGGCTCACACACCCCAAGCCTGCCAGCCAGAGAAGGCAGGCGGGGCCAGGGCAGGACTTCTGGCCCAGGCCGTCCCAGCTCCGTGAACAACCTGCGACGCATGGGTTCCCAAGCCCCAAGCCAGATGAGCCAGTGAAGGCTGATAGGGTGGGACTTTCAGCCTGGGCCATCCCATCTCCATGAGCAACCTGAGAGGCTCCAGGTTCCCAAGCCTGGAGCCTGACAAGCTGGTGAAGGCAGGTGGGGCGGGGCTTCTGGCCCAGGCTAGTTTCTGCTGTCCAGAAGCAGCAGACCCTTCAGGATCCAAGCCAGACATC
>NW_007774891.1:0-3916 GCF_000696425.1 Galeopterus variegatus | reverse complement strand
CAGTGCGCCGCACTCTCCCCAGTGCGCCACGGGGTTGGCCCGACAATCTATAGCTCTTATTGCCCAACAAACAGCTCCAGAATCTTTGGCTTGGCACTCAAGGTCATCTTTGAAGTAGCCCAAACTTGCCTTTCCTGCCTTACTCCACGTATTCCCCTGAATATCCCAGCTGAACTATTTGTAACGTCCTTTGCCCTTTCCCACCTGAATATATCTTCTCTCCCTGACCAGATAATGCTCCCCCTGAGAGCAGAGGCCTTATCCTTAATATTCCCTAGGCCACTTAGTAAAGGCACTCAGAGAAGGAAGAGTCTGGGGAAGCCCCCCACAGTGTTCAATTCCCAACTATATCTTTATATCTTGCCTCTTTCTTGAATAGCTCCAATGACAGATTAATCACTGCCTTCCTAGGCATACATCCTATTACTTGATTACTCTTATTGTCTGAAAGCTCTTCTCACACTGAGCCCAAATGTGCCTCATGTGACTTCCTTCCTTCCACTACTCCTAATTCCGTCTTCCAAAGCAGTACAAAGCGAGACCAACTCCCCTTTACATGACAGTTCTTTAAATATTTTTCAGATAGCTAACACATCTTCCCTTAGTTTTCTCTTCTCCAAGCTAAAAACATCACTCATTTTCTTTAACCATTCATTATTCATTCATTCATTTAACACGAACATCTTACTGTTCTTACTGAACACCTACTATGCAATAGGCACTATACTAGGTGCTGGAGATACAACCTCTGCTCTAAAGTCATGTAAGAGGAAGTGACAGAGAGGCAAGTACAAAACAGTAAATATGACTGTGATAATACTACAGCAGTAAGCAGAGGATACAGTGGGGGCAGAGGATGTGGTGGCTAAGCTCAATTCCATAGCACAGGTAGGAGTTACAGGGTGGTATTCTTAACAGATCAGCAGCAAACCATAATTTTCATGATGGCCACCTTCTCCTGAAGAATGAATGAATGAATAAATGAATACATACATGTAAATACTAGCTCGGGGAAGAGAAGACTAGTTATCAGATGTTTATTATGGACCAGGCACTATACTAGGTGTTTACTATACATGCATTCTATACTTTACCCTCATAACAACCCTAGGAGATAGGTACTAATACCCCCACATTTTAAAGATGAGAAAACTAAGGCTTAGAGAAGTGAAATAATATGCCCAAATCTCATACCAAGTATGCAGCAGAGAGAAGGGTCAAACCTAGGTCTGCCTGACTTCAGAATCTGGGTGCTGAATCACTTAACCATCTAGTTAAGTGTGCTTACTCTTTGTTGAGTCATCATTCCCTTTGACAGTCTAATGAAAGCATAAGCTCCTTTCAAAGAAAAATGTTCTTGTGCATATTCATAAAAGTGTGCATAAAATTCCAGGGGTCAAAAACTCCCTAAATTCTATCTACTTCTCT
Organism: Galeopterus variegatus; assembly: GCF_000696425.1. NCBI lineage: Eukaryota > Metazoa > Chordata > Mammalia > Dermoptera > Cynocephalidae > Galeopterus > Galeopterus variegatus. Next base: position 2,488 of record NW_007774891.1, on the reverse strand, counting down.
TACTACCAAGTTAAGAAACTGGAGGGATTAGGGTGGACTGATGCTCAGTATCCATTCCATTCTCCTTCAGGTGTCCCTTCTTATATTACAGAGGCTGGAAAACTCACAACTACATGTTTGTACAACTCCTCTGCAGCTAGGGTTTGATTATGAATTAGGGTTTGTAAATCAGGCACATTCATGAGACTCAGAAAGCAGAGAACAGGCAGAGCCCACATCTGCTGCTTCTGCTGTTGCTGTCGGCAGGCCCAGCTGTGCAAGCATCTGTTTTTTTGAAGCAGAATTAGGGGTCCTAGGACTGGCTGGTGGCTCATTTGTGAGAGCATGGTGCTGTTAACACCGAGATCAAGGGTTCAGATCTCTGCACTGGTCAGCTGCCAAAAAAAAAAAAAAAGGAAGAATTAGGGGTCCTGTGTCTAGGCATTAGCTTCATGGATATTGAGTGGCAGAGTGTAGGACACTGACTGTGCAATAAGGTCGTGATTATGACAGTGGTTCTGCAGCTGGCAACTTCCCAGTTACTGAAGAGGCTGCAGTTTCCTTAGTGGCCCAGGTCTGGGAGGTGGCTTTGAAATTATTCATGAAGCTCAACCAAGAACCTATTTTTCAGCCCTCCCAATAACTGTTAGCTATACAATACTCTAGTAAGTCCCTTCTCATTAAAAATAGTAGGTTCTTTTATCTGTAACTGAACCCAGACCAGCAGAAAATCCCTGTTCTACATTTTTAAAAACAAGTAGTTGTACTGAATTACAAATCTTAAGACATAACATTCTAATCCCCTGCTTTAATAATGTTAAAAAAAAAGTCCTTGATCCACAATCAAGCTATAATTTAATACTAAGGGGCTCCCAAATTCAAATTTTTGAAATTAGCTAATTTGGGGGAAGAATTGCTTAAGGAGCAGTTGCATACAGTGTGTTACATACATGATATTAAATAGCATCAGGTCGCACTTCCAGCTGTCTATTTTTGGTGGGCATGAGTAGTGCTCACGAACAATTGATAATCCTTCCCTTTGCTGAACACATAGAAGAGTCAGTCAGTTGACAATTCTCCCTGTTTGCCTGCCCTACCTTGATCTCACGGAGGCTGCATGCTCCAGTTGTGCAGTCACAAGACAGTGGGGCCTCCATCAGTCCCTCCATAGTCCCTGAGAAACTATGTGGCAGAGCACCCCTGCAAGCAGACCCCACAAGACGAGGGTTATTTACTATTAGAAGAAAGCCTATCCTGCCTAATCCACAGCCTAGAGATCCTCCATACATGCACAAGGAGACATGTGGAGAGACACTCATTAAAGCACTGTTTGTCAGAGTGGAAAAAGCTGAAATGACCTTACTGGTTATAAATGGGAAAATGGACAAACTATGGTTTTATCATGTAATGGAACACTATAGTACAGTGAAAATGAGGACCTAGATCTCCATGCACTAACACAGGTTAATCTGAAGGACAATGTTGAATTAAAAAAGCAAATCTCAAAAGGATGTGTACAGAATTATACCATTTATGTAATCTTAAACACTATATGATAGTGTTTTGCATGTTTCTAAACATGTTTTCAGCACAGGATAAATTGAAAAGTCAGTAATGAAAATGCCTTTACTATCCAGCCTCTAAGTATCTAACCTTACTTGGCACTAGCTTTAAAGTAAGTGAGAAGATCCTCTATAAGCATTAGTATTACAATAGAGACCATGTATCTCAAATTACGAAGATGAATCAACAATTTCATGAGATAATAATAATCTTGTACATTCATAAAGCATTTTATAGTTTCCAAAGCTCGTTCATGGACATCAGCTCATCTTGATCTCCCACCACCTTGGGAGGAAGCAAAGAATGTATCATCATCTGCATTTAACAGATGGGGAAACTGGGACCTAGTTTTACCCTATCAGTTAAGTGAGTTCTCCAAGATCACATAACTTTAAGTATCAGGTCAAGAGCTAAAAGCAAACGTTTATAAGTGGTAAATGTTTGATAAAGCTGACATATTCTAAAGCCCATACTGCTGACAGCAATTTACTGGACCAGAAAAGTAAAGCCCCATAATCTTTGGAGGAGGTAAGCTCTGGTAGGTTAGAAAGGAAATACCATGTGATTCTGTTTTCTGAGCCATGACCATTTTTAGGTTAAATAATGAGCTCTTACATTTCTAGAGATTGAAACCTATATTTTATATAAATATTTACTTATATTAAACCCAAACTATCAAATTAAAAGAACACAATTTGAAAAACATAATACTATTAAAGATATGTCATTTATTTTACATCAGTACATTATTCTATTCTGCCATGTCTTTCTGAACAAAGGTTTTTAATTCTCAAATAATGGTCACTAGCATTCATTTAATTCTCCCTCATAACTCTGCAAGAACTCAAGCAACAGAAGCTACTGTGTTGTACTTAATAAAGAACCAAAAAAGAATTTAGCACAACTTACTTCTTCTTTTTTTTTTTTTTTTTTTTCGTTTTTTTGT
>NW_007774890.1:0-3916 GCF_000696425.1 Galeopterus variegatus | reverse complement strand
GGGAGCCGGTCTGTATGTGGGATCCGAACCCTCGGCGGGAGCGCCGCCGTGCTTCCCAAGCGGCCCACTGTAACAGTGCCCACCGGGCCGGCCCATTCCTCAAAAAAATTTAAACCATGATACAGTTTATAACATAAACACCATATCTGTATATCCTTGAGAAAACAGTTATATAAAGTTACACACATGGGGTTTATAAACGCTAAGTGGTATTCGTAATTGCTGCCTTAGATTTCTTTTCTAATTCATCTCGCAGACTTGTAGAGGGAGGGACCTTCCTAGTCACTTTATTACCTATTCCGTCTCGTCATTTTACAGATGAGTAAACAGAGGCCCAGCAAGGTTACGTGATTTATCTAAACATACAAGGTTAAGAAATGACAGAGCTAGACTTAGAACCTGGGTCATATGGCTTTTAATCCAGTGCTCTTCTTGTTGCACTACACCACAGTTTACCAAACAAATTTCCCCCAGATATTCTGGGCCCTGAAGTTGCCACCTCAGCTCAAATCAAGAGCTAACTCTACTAGGTTTGTGATTCCAGCACAGAGAGAACGTGACGGTTCAGAAGATGAGAGAAATCAGCTCTTACAAGATCCTCTGGTTGTAATGGTAACAAACAAATGAAATGCATCCCTGAAGCATCAGGCAAAATGGCATGAATTTGCATATATGAAACATGTTGTTTTTTTTTCTTTTTTAAACCCATGAAAATACCAAAGCAACTTTTATTATATTAAGTAGGGCTTTAGCTCAACTATAGGTTTAGGGCAGCTGTAAGAAAAAACTAGGTACTTTCAAATTTTAGTTCTCATAGAACAAAATGCATTGACCATAACTGGATTGAAATTAAGTCACTTTACATTTTTTTTCTTGTCCATCTCTCTCCCCATGTCTCTCCTCCCCCATATTAGTTTCAGCCATGTCTAGAGTCAAAACTTTCCTCAAATTAAAATACACTCATGGCATATCCAAACTTTCTTTTGAACTCCAGTCAGAACCTCCTCACATAAGCAAAGCTCAAGAGATATATGGGCAATGTTTAAGACAATGCATTGGAACCACAGTTGGTCCCCATGCCTAAACTCTAAATGGAAGTCACTACATGCCTCCCTGACATTTTTCACCAAGGCAAGGGAAGATGGTGAAGAGGAGGGCATCTCCCTAGACTGAAATACACTAACTTTAGTCTGACCCAATTTATTCTTAAGGTGACTAAAAGCGTACAAAAATCTTTCAGCTAATTAAAATGAGATTAAATAAGCAGAAATACTAAGTTAGGTAATTTTGAAATAGGAGGATACTTTTAAAAGTTTGTGGGAAAACAGAATGAAAGATAATACAAACCTTTCCATGAACTTTTTGAAGTACCCTTGTATATGGGTTCTTTCAATATATCTCTCTAATTCACATAGAATGTCTGCTTGTAAAAAGATTATCCAGACCAGAATAAAATTTAGCCAGATTTAAAAACCAGGCAGGCAATTAATATCTGTAAAAACTATTGAGAAGAATAAAGACAAAAGGCCTGAGGTAAGAAATCAGTAGCAGCAAGCAGCTTTGGAAAAAGAGACTGACAGGTTTCTAAAATATTACTGGTATTGAGGAGGTCTATTTTCATGTGATAACTATTTTTGTACCATATCATCAACTTTCAATTTAGAACAAAACTGATATGTTCAATCCAGCTGCCTACTTCACAAATATAAATCTATTTTAAATATCATGGTCACTTTTGTGTAAACATCTGGGAGAGTTCAAAATATCTCTGCCATTTAGAAGTCCTAACACTTTAATGAACATAATTATTTCTTAGCCATCTCATTCTGCTGTATTTTTGACAATGTGAAAATCAATAGCATAAAAATTAACTCCTATAAGACAAATGATTAAATCAAACTTGTTATTTAAATCTATGTTTGCCCAACCACTTTCCCTTAAACTCAATTCTCAATCAAATTCAAGAAAATATGGCAATGTGTTTTAGAGCATGAAAAAATTTTGAGCATGCTAATGGAACCAACTTGGAAAATATAACTACAAAAGATTACAAAAATACTACCTTGAACATCTTACTGGTGTAAATTGCATAAACTCTCATGCAACATATGTCATTCAGAGTAAAGAGGAAGTAACAGCATTTTTAACACCACCTCCATTTAGGAAACTGGATACTAAATACTCCCATCTTCTGTCGTTAAGATTCTTTGGTTAATATCTTTTATTCTACTTGCTAGAGCTATCAAAATGAACCACGAAATAAAAACGTGTACAATGGAAAACCAATTATCTTATTTTAACAGAGGTAAAGCTAGGAAGGGCCTGCGTAGTAAGCATCCTATGTTATCTCATTCAAGTTATCTGCTAACAGCAGCAGGAAAAAGGTTTATATTCTTACCAATGAATTTCTGAGGCATTGAGCTTTTTCGTTTTGCCACATTGCTTGCTAATCTGTCCAGAACGAGAGCTCTTTCACTTCCCATCTCTGCTTTGATGTGTCTTGCCTCCGCACTTGCTGGTTTGGAAAAATGTCAAAAGAAAAGGGAAAAGAACACGTTGATAAATGGGGAGAAAAGGAAATAAACTGGAAGGAAAAGTGTCAGAGATCTGATGCACACTCTGCTGTTTTTACCTGTTATTACCGCTCAGATTCTTGCCTGGGGTACCTGCTGTGGTCAGTGGAGCTGACACTAGGGCACATTCAAATCTTGCAGTCTTAGGCTGAGATGGGAAAGCCCGACCCATCCCCAACCAGTACCTTCATTAGCAAGAGGAAGTATTAAATAAACAGCCTGGACGTGGTTGGTTGCAAAAAGATAGATAGATGAAGATCTTCTAACCCCCATCAGCCTTCTCTCTGATTCTGAGTAACTGCGTGTGACACCTGCAGACTGATATAATTCTTCTTAACAACTTTGAAAAAAAAAGTACGGTGCCCCAGATTTACTGCTGTTTATGTTAATAGCACTTTTGAAAATAGATACACTCACCCAGATAGCAAGAAATCTACTCAGTGATTTGTGTATTGAAATTCTGAGTGCTTTTCCCCCCCCAGCATGCTCCTCTCAGTTCCTATCTTTCGAATGCTATTTCTTTGGGCTCTGCATTATTTGTTTCATATGCTCTTCACATTTCAAAACTGTCTCAGTTAAAATTTCCCTGAGCAACACTTCTGTCTGGAAATTAAAGCACAATTTGTATTATGCATCTCTACTATATTTCTAATGAAAAATGTGAATAAAAACTGCCTAAGAATATGGGCTAATTGTCAATCCATGAGTAGACTTAGAGTGGTGTAGGCCTGTGGGTCTCACACTTGGCTGCATGTTAGAATCACCTGAAGAGCATGTAAGAAATACCTATGCCCAGGCTCCCACTCAGATCAATTAAATCAGGATCTCTAGTATAGGGGACTAAGCAACAGTATTTTCCAAGGTCCCCAGATGATTTTAAAATGCAGCCAGAATTGAGAACCACTAGAAGAGTATATAAATAGTGCCAATATCAGTAAATTAGAATAAATATAGTATAATTTACCCTGGTACAGCAGGCACTACTAAGACTTCATGACCTAAGTTCAAAGAGATACCAGCTGCTCTCAATATAAGGCTCTAAGCTTTAACACATGGTGCTAGCTTGAGCCAGGGATCAGCAAACTTTTTCTGTAAAGGGACAGATAGTAAATATTTAAAAATTTGTGGTATACATATAGTCTCTGTCCTATATTCTTTTGGGGGGGGGCAGCTGGTGGGTACAGGGATTGAACCCTGGTTTAGTGTTATTAGCAACGTGCTCTAACCAACTGAGCAATCAGCCAGCCTCTGTCCTATATTCTTTGTTGTTTTTTTCTGCCCCACAACCCTTAAAAAATGTAAAAACCCCCGTACAAAAACAGGTCACTGGCTGTATTTGACCC
>NW_007774889.1:3164-3916 GCF_000696425.1 Galeopterus variegatus | reverse complement strand
TTTATAATTTTTATTTTTAAAACCAAACTTCTTGAATTTCAAGAACTCCCTTTTTCTATCAGCAAGTAGTAACTGAGGAAAATCAAAGAGTTTTAGCATAAATCATGTATCTGCTATAACCCCAAGATGTATTCATCATGTATTGCCACAAGTCAGTGTCAACTGTTTGGCTGTAATGCTGATTAACTTAAATGACAAAGGTTAATTCATTCACCTCTCTGTTCAATCAAGTCTGTTTACTCAGAGGACAACTGAACCACCTTCTCCTGCCTCTTATGCCAGGTAAGGCTGCTGCACCTGATGGGGCCTCAACAGGTGGTTCCTGATGTGAGCCTCAGGGTCTCAAGGCCTATCGGCCCCAGGAGCAAATTATTACCCTGATTTCTCCAATATCTTCCTCTTTCAGAGACTCAGAGAATGTGCTGGGCTGCTCCCCAGACAAGCCACAGATGTGGACAGCTGGGCCAAACCAAGAGGAGAGCTTTGTGCTCTGGGCTATATCACTTGGACAGAGCATGTGTGTGCTGCAGGCAGTGATACACTCCAACATCTGCAGCCTCCACCCTGCTGATCTTCAGTGTGATATCTGTTCCTGGCCCACTGCCACTGAACCTGTCTGGGACTCCAGAGGCCCAGTTGGAAACCAAACAGATCACGAGCTATGGAGCCTGGCCTGGGTTCTGCAGGAACAATTCAAAATAGGTGTTTCCTTTACTATGTAGGAGGCTCAGACTAGCCCTGCAGGAGATGGA
>NW_007774889.1:1631-2941 GCF_000696425.1 Galeopterus variegatus | reverse complement strand
AAAACCAAACTTCTTGAATTTCAAGAACTCCCTTTTTCTATCAGCAAGTAGTAACTGAGAAAAATCAAAGAGTTTTAGCATAAATCAGGTATCTGCTATAACCCCAAGGTGTATTCATCATGTATTGCCACAAGTCAGTGTCAACTGTTTGGCTGTAATGCTGATTAACTTAAATGACAAATGTTAATTCATTCAGCTCTCTGTTCAATCAAGTCTGTTTACTCAGAGGACAACTGAACCACCTTCTCCTGCCACTTATGCCAGGTAAGGCTGCTGCACCTGATGGGGCCTCAACAGGTGGTTCCTGATGTGAGCCCCTGGGTCTCAAGGCCTAGTGGTCCCAGGAGCAAATTATTACCCTGATTTTTCCAATATCTTCCTCTTTCAGAGACTCAGGGAATGTGCTGGGCTGCTCCCCAGACAAGCCACAGATGAGAAAAGCTGGGCCAAACCAAGAGGAGAGCTTTGTGCTCTGGGCTATATCACTGTGGAGAGAGCATGTGTGTGCTCCAGGCAGTGATACACTCCAACATCTGCAGCCTCCACCCTGCTGATCTTCAGTGTGATATCTGTTCCTGGCCCACTGCCACTGAACCTGTCTGGGACTCCAGAGGCCCAGTTGGAAACCAAATAGATCAGGAGCTGTGGAGCCTGGCCTGGGTTCTGCAGGAACAATTTGAAATAGGTGTTTCCTTTACTATGTAGGAGGCTCGGACTAGCCCTGCAGGAGATGGAGACCAGCTCTCCAGGGGTGATGGGGAGGGAGAGGGGAGTCTGGGTCACCACAACATCCCCAATGGTTCCTGAAATAATGAGATAAAAGTGCAATGTTATGCATAAACATCATACACTAATTTAATAATGTTTTCTTTAATGTATTTCAGGATAAATCATTATTCAAGTATGTAATTGTAATTTATACCCCCAAAATATCCAATTTCACAAAAGAACCCAAAAGGCGCAAGACACAAGGGGGGCTCCAGAAATCACCTGCACCAGCACCCCCTCTTTCTATGTCACAGTCTTTCATAGAGCACAGGTCCTTGCACCTTCTGGAATCTTCTCCGCTCTCACAGATCTAAACATCACATGCCCCTTCTGGAGGATGAGATGTGCACATTTCACACATGGACAGAACACACACGAGAAGCAGTGAGCCCCGGAGCTAACCCCCCCATCCCTCTCTCCTCTTCATCTCTCTTCTGCCCTTACCAGTGATCCAGAGCATCAGCAGCCCCAGGAGCTGAGCAGGGAACCTCATTTTGAGACATTGAGCTGAGGAGTCCTAATAAATCAAGGGAAGGTTAGAG
>NW_007774889.1:0-1310 GCF_000696425.1 Galeopterus variegatus | reverse complement strand
ATAGAGCACAGGTCCTTGCACCTTCTGGAATCTTCTCCGCTCTCACAGATCTAAACATCACGTGCCCCTTCCGGAGGATGAGACGTGCACATTTCACACATGGACAGAACACACACGAGAAGCAGTGAGCCCCGGAGCTCACCCCCCCATCCCACTCTCCTCTTCATCTCTCTTCTGCCCTTACCAGTGATCCAGAGCATCAGCACCAGGAGCTGAGCAGGGAACCTCATTTTGAGACGTTGAGCTGAGGAGTCATGATAAGTCAGGTCAAGGTTAGAGCTGAGCTTTTATCTCAGCCTTGCAGGGAAGGTCCCCCCTAGGGGACACTATGCAAATCCCCTGGTGGGTGCAGCCCTGTGGAAAGAGCCAAAGGGAGGGTGGGGACTCTTTTGTGAGAAAAATTACTTAAATGTCTTCTCTTTTTTTTTATTTTCAAACATTGTCATACTTTATTTTAAACAAAATAAAACATTACAGAAAAGTTGAAGTCCCCTGCTGTCCCCTCTCCTGTCCCATCTTCCCTCCCCAGCAGAGTCTCTGCTCACTCATGGATTTAGTTTGTTGATCCATGTTGTTAATCTCCAATTACATACAGATACATTCATAAACAGCACATAGGATTATATTGTAGGTGTAAAACAATATAAATGGCATATTGTTTTCAAGATCTATCCATGTTTATGTAGTACCTGTAGCTAATTTATTATAATTACCATATGACATTTCATCATAAGAATATATCATACATTTCTTAATCCATTTTCATGGACAGAGGGCTCATTCCCAGTTTTTAATTATAATGAACTCTTGTGCTGAAATGAGTCAAAATGCTCTCATTAGCAATCTATGAAATTTTGGGGGTTTTTTGGCAGCTAGTTGGTACAAGAATCAAACCCTGGACCAAGGTTTTCTCAGCACCATGCTCTAACCAACTGACTTTACTGACCAGCCCATGCAGCATATGAAATTCCTTTCTGAACACCCTCACCCACACTTGGTTCTGTCAGACTCCAATTTCTGTCATGCTAATGGTGAGAAACTGTATCTTGTTTCCATTTATATTTCACCATTTGAGTTTTTTCTTCTGTGATTTGCTTATTCATAGTCCCTTATTTTTCTACTTAGATGGTTTATTTTTCTTCCAAAGTTATTGGGTTCCATGTTCTACGTGATGCAAGAACTTTATCCCATTCAGATTTTTCACTTAAAAAACACCTTTTTTATTACCTCGTAGCATTATAAATTTGAAGTAGGAAAATTATCAGTCTTTGCTTAATGGAATCCTTCCCTTATCCTGAGTCACAAACTCT
>NW_007774888.1:1485-3916 GCF_000696425.1 Galeopterus variegatus | reverse complement strand
TGTCTTTTATTTAGTAGATAACCTTAAATGTTTGACAGCTACATTTAAACTGCTCTCTCTATTTGTTATAATAAGAAGAATGCAGCATTACAGTGTCTTCATTCTAAATGACACAAGACTTATAACAAGTCAGTCTATTTTGTGGATATTATTTAGAAGTTAAATTCCCAGTTTTCATCATTTTTGTTTGTCATTTTTGCCTTTCTTTTTTTTAGGAATAATTTCTTAATTATATTAAGCTTCACAGCCACCTCTTCAATATTTCAAGACAGACCATATGCTTTACTGATGTCTTTTCTCATATTGGGCTGAGTGTGTGTGTGTGTGTGTGTGTGTGTGTGTGTGTGTGTGTGTGTGTTCCATATCATGTTAGTTTTATGTCAAGTGATTCTTTTAGAATATGGATTACATTCTTAAGTGCTAAAAATTCTCATTCCTAAACTGTCCCAAATAGTCTTTGTTTGGTGTTTGCACTTTGATGATCATTTTGCTAGATATAGAATCTCAGGTGCAAAATGAATATTTTCTCAAAACTTTTAGGGCATTCGTGACACAATGTTTGAAGAGAATCTAATTCTTTCTTTGTTGGCAGTCATTTTGTTTTCTTCTGAAACTTTTTTTTTTTTTTCATTTGCTCTGGGTATTCTAACATTTTACCAGATGTTTCTGGGTGTAGTTTTTATATGTTTAATGCTCCTCAACAGCTCGTTCAATCTAAAAACATGAATAGAATTTTTTTTCTATTATTGCTTTGATTACTTTCTCCTCTTTTGGATGTGTCATTGGCTTTTAAAAATTCTATTAAAAAAATGTTGTTAACTCAGCGTTCTACTCACATGGCACCTAACATTTTACTCATAACTTTCAGCATTTTTGTTTATTTCACCCAACATGGTGGAGAAATCTTTGATTTTCCAGCTCAGTAATTTATTCTTTAATGACACTAAAATTTTGCTTTGTCTGTTGCATTACTATTGTAGCAGTTTCATTTCTAATTGCAGAGAACTCTGTTTCATTTTCATAGCAAAAACTGCAATCTAGTCTTTCTTTATGAATACAATATATTTGTGAATATTTCCTGTAAAAACTCTATCCTATTTCCTGAATTTCCTTGGAGTTTAATATTGTACTGTTTTATGAGATTGGTGATTGTTTCTAATATTTTTCTTAAATGTTTATTCATTCTTGGTTCTAAAGGTCCACATCTTTAGATGAGGGAATAAATTGCTAAATATCAGATATAAACCCCCATCCAAATGAATATAATTTTTTTGTCATATGAAGGAAAATGGTCAAAATATTTAACAATCAGTACAGAAATATTAATAAGTATATGGATAAACAATACCAAAATTTATAAAAAAGATTTTTAGCTTCTAAAAACTTTATACAATAAATATATATTACATGTAGTCGACCTGTTATTAAAGTGATAAAATTGTAGATGTTTTTCAAATAACAAAAATGTAGACTAAATTGTCAGTAAAACTGATTGAGGTATTATAAACTTATTTGGATTGTGTGTACAGGCATGTATAGCCAATTAATGCATTTATCTGTGTAATTTTCTGACATAAAGGACCACATGAAACTCTTCCAATAACATTCTCATTAAGATGGAAGCTAATAGGTTACTTGTGGTCTCAGAAGGTATAGAATTTTTCTTAACATCAATGATAATGTTCATGGTGCTGAATCATCTTTCAGCTCTGCTTAATTTAACAGCAATTACATTCAAAATGTTCAACCCAGTCTGTAATTTTTTTAATGCTCAATATCTCTATTGTCAAAAAAGTCATGAAAGTAGTTTATTACAATGGCATATTTAATTGGGTGAAATCGGATCCTGCAGAAGCAGTGTAGCATGACATTTAAGAGACTGGACTCTGTTATCAGGCTGCCTACATTTGAATCCCAGCTCTGCCACTTATTTAAGTTATATCTTTGTGCTTCAATTACTTCACCTATAAATGGGGATGAGATAAAATTACAGTATTATGATTTAATATAAATTTATTGCAGTGTCTTAATAGAGCAAATGCTCTGTAAGAATTAGCTATTCCTTGTATCAGTAAAATTAAAATTAGGTAATGCCCATGAGGAATGATGATTTTGATGCTTTTACCAAACAGGCCACATTAAATAGAGGCAAAATTGAATAGGAATGATAAAAAGAAGGCACAATCTTGGAATCTTTTAGAGCCTAAACCCACACCTGGAAGCTATTCTTTTCTTTGAGTCCTCTCCTGTTCTACTGAAGTGCTATTGTGTTGGCAGATTCCACAGGAGGCCACTGCTTGCATTGTCCTGTGTTACTGCCTTGCCATCTCTGTTCTAGCCTCTCCCTGAATCTCTCAATTTCCTCCAACGGTTACGTAGGAGTGACTTCAGAGGACTATTAGCTAGTAGTGGTAGCCATAATGTGTGAGGG
>NW_007774888.1:0-756 GCF_000696425.1 Galeopterus variegatus | reverse complement strand
GCTGTCATGGACATAGGCTGGCTGGAAGGCCAGGGGACTGAGAGTAACCAGGGCAAATTTTGGGTGCCTTCCTGGGATTTTCCAGGGCCAGAGTGGCATCTAAGTGGAAAACAGCCAAACTTCTGAAGACACTAGAGGGAGGCATCAGAGTGAACTTGGATTGTGCCTTTTGGTAATATTGGCATAGGCACTGAATCATAAAAAAATAAATAAATAAAAGTTATTCCTTACTGGTCATATCCTGGTACAGTGAGCCAGCCATTAATATATTAATTGCTTGATCCTGTTCAAGGTGATGCTGGGAGAGAGATTTTGGTGACTGAGGCAGTAGGAGGACAATCTGGATCTCAGAGCAGCATCTCTTTTACCAGTCAATGTGGATGTATTTCAAATTCTAGCAACCCATATTTGTTACAGTGTTATGTGTGTGTCAGTTAAATATCAACCTTGACTAACAGTTAATATAAATTCGTCACACTGAAACCTTATTTGTGGAGAGGAAATAGAATTAAAAGAAGAGCAAAAAGAGAATGACATGGGGTAAACAGGCTGTGTTAGATCACAGATGGCTGTGACTCTCACTGTGTGGTGAAGTCTTATCTCCTTTTCTCAGTTGACTTTCATGACTTCCTTGACCAGTAAAGTGGCCAGAAGTAGCTTCTGAAACTTCTAAGCATAAGCCGCAAGAAGCATCGCTGCTTCTGTCTGAGTCCCTAGAAATGTTTGCTGACTGTCCTGAAAACCATTAAGATGGAG
>NW_007774887.1:2231-3917 GCF_000696425.1 Galeopterus variegatus | reverse complement strand
CCCCCCCCATCACCCCTGCAACTCTTCAGGAAATATCAGTCTTTTGCTTCTTTGTCACAACTAACTTTTAACAGAGTCAGATGGCCTGCCAGATCCATGGTGAAATCTTAACAGCACTGCTTGGCCTAGCCTTAGAGAATAAGTCAGCCTGTGGCTGAGGGAAAGTTAGAGACTACACACAGCTCAAGGCTGTCATCAAAGCCCGCACTCTGACATGTCATTTTCCTGGCTCAAAGGAGTTCTTCCTGAATTACAGCGTATGGAAATTCCTATAAAGCCAATTAAAATTCTCATAAGGCAAAAGGCCACATACTGAACCACAATTAAAACTTGTTACTACACATCTATTTGAGAAAAACCATCTCGCTTAAAAAAAAATGCCTTATTAGTTTGATACTCAATTTACAATCCTTGTAAGAAAAATATTTCAGTAAAATTAGAACAAAGTTAAGTGGCTATTTTATGCTTCTATCCATGTACAATCTCTGCATTGCTCTCATTTTCAGCTGTCCAAAGTTTATACTTATAATTCGCCTCTCATTTTGTGTTGCTTCATTGTTGAAATTATGTCAATTTTTATGATATAAGGGAGGAAGATCGGGAAGAAAAAACTATATACGCAAACTGTCTGCCGCTAGAAAAGAAAGGTTGGCATTTGGCTGTCTGCTAACTAATTAAATGTCACTGAGTCTAGAGGCTAAATATGCATCAGTTGATGATTTAGTAGATTTTACTGCTGCATATGTAGATTTAATTATAGAGCAATTGAAATTAATAAAGTGGCAGTGTCTCCCAGAAACATAGTTTATGGCCCAGGATTTCTCTATGAAAGAGCTTGCTAACCACTGCCCTTTATATAAAGTTCTACTTTGCTAAATTCATTAGAGAGACAATTACATAGCAAATTAACAAGTATTCTCTAGGCGATCCAACTTCACCTTCACCTACTAGGTGTTCCTTCACCTAATAGATGTCAAAGATCCTTCCCTAACTATCATGGTTCTGAGAAGTTTTCACCATATTATCATGCATACTATAATCTAGGAAATTTTATACTTTTTCCTCCAAGTTGTATATAAACATTGGTATTTTCTTACAATCATATTCTCTAAATGAGGGGAGGGGAGATATAACTTGGAGAATACCACCTTCTCAATTATTTTTGCTTATTTTATATCGTATTAGAAGTGATAATCAAGAATCAACTATAGAGGACGCTCTTTGCCAAAATCACAGACATGTGCTTCCTATATAATTATATAGTTGTCCATGGAACATTCACTCTAATGCAACAAAAGTGATGTGCATAATCTAAATCAATGATTACTCCTATGCCATTTATATTTAAATTTGATATTCATTTTGTGATATCTACAAAGCAAATTTAACACCTTCGGTGGCCAATTGGGAAATTTAACCTGGAATGAACAATTGGTGTAAAAATAACTAATAGGTACATATATTTTATCTGAGAATGCTTTCTTCAAAACACACCTCATCTCCTTAGGGTGAATATAAAATTACTGGAGCTCTGACATCTGGCAGAAACACGGATCAAAAGTTCTGTTCTTCCAAGGAATGGAAGTTGAAACTATATTTTGTAATCACTGGGAAAATGTCTGTTTCCTATATTCGAAGTTGGGTCATTTCCTTCTCCACATTTTACAGTCAGCAAACATGCTAGAA
>NW_007774887.1:0-1713 GCF_000696425.1 Galeopterus variegatus | reverse complement strand
GTTAGATAAAACTGTGACATCAAATATAATGAAATAGAGTAATGTTTAAAAAGAAAGTGTGTGTGAGGGGGACAGTAAGCAATGCTTGAATGCCTATGATTTCTTCCATTCTAAAATTAGATGCTTCAAAAGACACAAGGCAATTAATTGTGTGGTATTTTAGTGGAACCTCTGGTTTTTTTGTTTGTTTTTTGTTTGTTTTTTGCAACAAAAGATCTGCACTGGAATCATCTGTTAAGCATTTAAAATTAAAATATGTCCCTGGGCTCTTCGGATCTACTGACTCATATTCTCTAGGGTTTGGATAGGGTCTGGGCATTTAAATTTTAAAAAGCCTGTCTAGGAGATTTCGATGCTGACCCCTGGTTAGGAGTCATTGTATTAAAGTAATGGAGAGAAGAAGCAATAACATTACCCAACACTTTCTATTCTGAAACATCCTAGTTACTGTGAAGCATCTCTAATCCCTGTCACATTCAAAAAACAAAACAAAAACTAATAAAAAGCACCACATACTGAGTCAACATAAATATTAGCCAGACATATATTATAATCTAGATTGCTCATGTATACATTTTTGAAATTCTAATAAGAGAATAGGATACAAGATAGATCCCATAGCATATTCAGCGACCAGGGATTATAACCTCTGCCTAAAGGGTTTCTAGTGTGTATGCTGTAATAATATTCAGCCCTGAGAATGTATAAATCATATCTGTTCAACTGTTTTGAAAGTAAGCATGTGAATGAAATAAGATATTTTTAATCTTGGTAATTTCTAGAAGGTGGGGGAAAAAGAAATCAAAACAAATATTTAAAATTTGAGACTAGATCAGTCATTAAAATATAAATACCACATATATTATACATGTTACATAAAAATTACATTAACATAAAATAAATTAATATTCTTCATTTGAAGCAATTATTTTTTAAATAGTTATTTTATGATAAGGAAATAGAACAGCAGTTCCTCAGGTAGACACAAAAAACATTTTATATTTTGGATAAATGTTCTTCCAAGACTATATAACAAACCTCAGCTCGCTCTCTTCCCATTCTCAGCTAAACATGTTGAAACAGTTTTCTACTTTTACGGTCTACAAGTCTCAAACTTGAGTCCATCAGCATTTTCTACGCTGTCTTGCTGCTCTATGTAAATCTCTAGCTGTGATAAAGAACTTCCTTTATTCCTTTTTCCTTTATTCAAAATCCAGCTGCCACTTCTGGTGATTTTTCTCATTTCTCATTTTGGAAACAGTTGGCAATTTCTCTTTGACTTCCATGAGTCTAGTCATCACTTAAAAGCTGATGTTCCTAAAGATTTTGTCCTAAGTCTTTTTTCCTTCTTTTTTTTTTTTTCCTGTTTGCATGGTCCTCCTGGATTTGTGCTTCCATTTTCATGGTTTAAAGGGCAATATTTATAATGAAGATTCTCAATATGTTTCTCTTCCCCATATCTCAATCATGAGCTTCAGACCCATGTATCTAACTATCCATGGAACATAATTATTTCCAAATCCAAATCATCTATATCATCATGCCCACCCCCAAAATAACCAAACGAACTAACCAAAAGTTTTGTGTGTCCTAGCTCTTTCCATAGTACTGGGAAGATCTACTGGATTCCCGCATTCTTATCTATACCTGAGAATAGAGCTTAGCAAAACAAAACACACACAAAAACACTTCTTGCTCTAAAAAAGTACTTTT
>NW_007774886.1:2990-3917 GCF_000696425.1 Galeopterus variegatus | reverse complement strand
CAGAAAAGTGTATGGAAGTGTAGAGCTCAGAACACACATCTGTCACCACTGCCCAAATCAAGAGACAACATTACCAAGATACCACAAGCCCCCTCATGCTCTCTCCCAGTCATTCTCCCCACCCTGGGCCTAAAGTAACCACTGCCTTGACATTTTATCATTATCAGTTAATACTGTCCATGCTCAACATTATTTAAATGGAATTATAACATTAAGCACTCTCTTAGGTCTAGCTTCTTTTGCTGATCATTATGTTTATCACTCATCCATATTGTTGCACGTAGCAGTGGTTTGTTCATTTTCCTTACTGTATGTTATTTAGGTGTATAGCATAGTTTATTTATTCTACCTTCAACTTGTTTGATGGACTTCAACTTGTTTCCAGTTTTGGCTGAGTATTAGTGCTGCTATGAACATTCTCAGACATGTCTTCTGGTGAATGTGTATATTTCTACTGGGTTTACACCTAGGAGTGGAATTTCTGGGTCATAGGGTATGTGTAGTAGACAGTGCTAATGTTTTCCAAAATAGTTGTAGGTTACATTCCCACAGCAGTGTATGACAGTTCTGATTGTTCCACACCTTCCCCAACTATGCTATTGTCTTTCTAAACTCCTTTTTGGCAAATCTCATTGTGATTTTAATCTGTATTTTCCTGCTGACTAGTGAGGACGAATATCTTCTCATTATTGGATGGTACAGGTTGAGCATCCTTAATCTGAAAACCTGAAATCTAAAATGCTCCAAAATCCAAAACTTTTTTTTTTTGTATTTTTTGTATTTTTTTACTGACCTGTAACGGTATCGCAACCCTCGGTGTCACGCCCGTACTGGGAACCGGCAATGGGATCGCAACCCTTGGCGTCGCGCCCGCCCCGCGCTCAGCCAGTGAGCAGGAACCAGTCTCCACATGGGATCCGAACCCTC
>NW_007774886.1:0-2130 GCF_000696425.1 Galeopterus variegatus | reverse complement strand
GAGCGCCGCCGCACTCTCAAGCGGCGCACTCTCCAGTGCGCCACCGGGCCGGCCCGAAAATCCAAAACTTTTTGAGTGCCAACATGATGCTCAAAGGAAATGATCACTGGAGCATTCTAGATTTTTGGATTAGGGATGCTCAACTGGTATGTATTTTGTAAATATTACAAAATCCAAAAAGTATCCCAAATCTGAAACACTTCTGTTCCCAAGCATCTCAGATAAGGGATACTCCATCTGTATGCTTTTTGAATGTACTTATTTTTCAAGAGGCAGCCCAAGGAGATGGCCTTAGCAATGGAGAACAGGGGAATCCTTGCTGTGTTCAGCTAGGCAGAGAGCTCAGGCATCTCATTCCCCGGCTTCTCAGATCTAAACAGAGGTCTTCTCTTTGCTGTGAGCAGTTGCTTTTGCTCCCTGTTTCCAGCACCCTGAAGCAACAGACAGAAGAAGGAAGGAAAGCTGCTTGTTCCTTATCTGAGAGTCCTTGCTTTTTCTGTAATAAAGACATATCTGTGACACTTCCACTAAAACTTAGCATTTATTAAGTACAAGAAAGGTGGAGTGGAGAAAATGAGAATGAAGTGAGTCTGGGTGAAGACTACTGTGGAGCAGTAGGAGGGGATAAGCAAGCCACGGAGAACTGAACTGGTTTCTCCCAAGTGTAGACAACAGGGGCTCCCTGGAGGTGGGAGGATGTTGTGTAAGAAGACAGCTAAGCATTGATTGTGGACAGCAGGACTGAATCAAGTCTTTACCTTTTCCTTGCATTTCCCTTTCCACACAAAGTAGATCTAAATCCATTGCCTGCTCCCAAAGAAGGATATTTGATCTAAAAATGACCCAGACTCTTCCAGTGCAACAATCCGCTTGAGGAAAATCCTCACAGCAGGCATGAGAGCACAGACTAGCTTCCAGGACATACAGGGTTAGGTTTAGCTTTGATCTTGGATTTCCATCTTTTATTTATTTTATTTTATTTTATTTTTCCCTTTTGTCTTTTTTACTGACCGGTAATGGGATCGCAACCCTGTGTCGCGCCCGTACCGAGGACCGGCAATGGGATCGCAACCCTCGGTGTTGCGCCCGCACCACGCTCAGCCAGTGAGCGGGAACCGGTCTCCACATGGGATTTCCATCTTTTAAATCATACTTTCCATATGAAAAGCACAGACTGAAAGGATTGGATGGAGGGAATGGGTAGCTTATAAGCATAATGGAGCACGAATCACATCATCAAGTGCAAAGACAATGTAATAATTAGAAACACTTTAATTCCTAGCTACTTGGTGGCACTTAAGTATCAGAGCCATCCAAGCATGTCAGTCTTTGAACTTGCTCAGCAAGAATAGATGATCACACAACTCTTAATGTAAATCAAAATTATTAGATGAAAGTTATTTATTGGTGTGACTTTTTCCTGTAGTGAGCTTCCTTTACACAGCATGGTGTAAATAGCATCAGATTGAATGAAAAGTTTGTTATATGCAACCATAAATAATTATAATAAATATACATCAAGTAACTTTACAGCACACATTTTTTAGGGCCAAGGTTTAGATCTGTCTGGACCTCAATGTGCCCTCTGAGAGAAGTAGCCAGTTAGCAGCAGATATCTTACTCACAGCTGTTGTCTTATCAACTGATGGGCCAACAGAAGCTTCCTACACCCTTCTAGGGGAGGTAGCTGACAATTCCAAGTTCATTCAAGGGATGAGGATTGGAGGGAACCAAAAATTTAAAG
Organism: Galeopterus variegatus; assembly: GCF_000696425.1. Classification (NCBI taxonomy): domain Eukaryota; kingdom Metazoa; phylum Chordata; class Mammalia; order Dermoptera; family Cynocephalidae; genus Galeopterus; species Galeopterus variegatus. The sequence goes on along the minus strand of NW_007774886.1, from coordinate 386 downwards.
ATACAGGAAGGAAAAACCACATCTAATAAATCCAAAGTCTCTTTCATTATGCAGTAATAAAATAAGAGGATCCTTGTTTTCAGGAATACATACTGATGCGACCCACCTCCCCAGTCATGGGGGCTGTGGCCCCTGAGGAGGCAGCAGGCAGACTATCTTCCTTTCAGAGCAGGGGAACTGCTTGCAGACATACCTCCAGAGGTGACTCTGGCATCAAATGAAACTGATGCAGCAGTCACGATTAATCCTAGGGTCATCTCATCCTTAGGTCAAAGAATCTTTTCTATAATGGTCCCTGATACATTTCCTAAGAATACTAGGGAGGAGATGGATGCTAATGGCTCTAACTCTAAAACTCACACATCTTTCCAACAAGCCAGGGCCAG
>NW_007774885.1:2303-3917 GCF_000696425.1 Galeopterus variegatus | reverse complement strand
CCTGAGGGTGTCAGCCACACCTCAGCAACAATCAAGCTGCCGCAGACGCCCCCTGGGCTCCTGAGCCAGGGTGTGGAGGAGGCCAAGGGCCTCAGCCACACACCCCCAACATTTGCATCCTGCCCAGAGAAGACCCACTCACTGCCAGAAGCCCCCCAGGGCTCCAGAGTTGGGGTGGGGGGTTCCAAGAGCCTCAGCCCTGCCCCCTCCCCCCAGTTCCCATCTAGCTCAGTGACAACAGAGCCACCATCAGAAACCCCCCAGGCTCCTGAACCAGAGCTGGGAGAGTGAAGCACCTCAGCCACAACCTGCGCCCCCACCCTCCCCAAACAGGCCAGCAAAGGAACTGGCTGTGGGTCAGCCCCACCCCGCACCTCCACCTCCATTTCCCTACCCCCTCCTCCCTGCCCCTCCCACTGCTCCACAACATCTTTGAATGTAAAAAATAATAATAATAAATAAATTTTAAAATAAAATTGGCATATGGCATTTACCTTAGGTAGTTACCTAAGGGAAGTTAAAATGTGTCCAAAGAAAAACTTGTATGTAATTTGCATAGCAGCTTATTTTCATAATAGCTCAAATCTGGAAACAAGCCAAGTATATTTATCCCCATACACACACACGCACAAAAAAATAAAAATAGAATACTACAGAGCAATAATATACAACGAACTCCTGATGCATGAATGATCTTGGATGATTCTTAAAAATCTTATGTTGATGAAAAAAAGCCAGACAAAAAAGAGTACATACTGTATGATTCCATTCTTATGAACTCTTGAACAGGCAAAACTAATCTGTAATTAACTAACTAACCAGAAAGCAGATCCGTGTTTGCGAGTGCAAGTGATGTATATTTTTGTGTGGGGTAGGAGGATCAACTGCAAAACAGCACAAGGGAACATTTTTGGGGTAATTTGAATGTTACACATTTTAACTGTCATGAAGATTAATGGATATATACATTTGTCAAAATTTCTTGAACTGTCACTTAAAATGGTAATTTACTTATACCTCAATAAAGTTGATTTAGATTGAAATATCATCTCTACTTGTTTATAGCAAGCAACAATAGAATATAAAAGGACATTTAAAAATACTATTTGCAGTTTAAACATTTTGAAAATGCCATATAATAGGGACAAAAAATTTTTTAAACACTGGGATAAATCTAATGAAAGATTGTCCAATATCTCTATATAGAAAACTAACAAAACAGTACCAAAATAAATTTTAAAATATCTAAATGAATAGAGAAATATACAATGTTAATGGATTCAAAGATTTAATATTGTAAAGATGTTACCAAAATTGATCTGTGTATGTCATCTAATCCAAATCAAGATTCAAGTAGATTTTTGCAGAACTTGATCATCTGATTCCTAAAACTTAAAGGGAAATGTCAAAGGATAAAAATAGTGATTGTCACCTTGATAAGGGAAAAAAAGCTAGAGGATGTAAACTATAATATGTCAAGATTTATTATAAAGGCACAGTAATTGAAACTACATGGTATTGTGAAAAAGACAATATTAGACCAAAGGAACAGAAGTGAATGTCCTATAAAAAAACTTAGATTTATAGTCACTTTAAATTATGGCTAGGTGGGGC
>NW_007774885.1:0-721 GCF_000696425.1 Galeopterus variegatus | reverse complement strand
CAGGCCTACGGAAGCCTCTATGGACATACAGAGTTGGTTCCCGGGTAAGGAAATGCCACAGCTTTATGCTCACTCATAAAGGGCATGTTTCTCTTTGGATTTCAGGTTATAAAGGTTTCCAGGTAGGGCCAACTTTATGGGCTTTCAGCCTCTGCAGTTGTACAGGGCCTCATGCTAAGAAGGACCCTGGCACTTGGTTTAATGCTCTGATGTCACCATCTTGAAATTCTTAATTTTCAAACAAGGGATTCTGAATTTTCACAAATTATGTAACTGGTCCTGTTTACTGGCATCCACCATTTTTCACTAACCCCATAGAAAAGTATGATTTTTATTTTGTCAAAGTTTTTCTTGTTACCATGGAAGCATGGTTGTTTTGCATCCTTCTACATCCTACCAAAAGTAGCAGTCTGTTTATGGCTCACCCTTTTAATTTTATCATGAGAACCTTGACATTTTATATTCAAATTAGCCAGAATTTTCCTACACAAGTTTCACTTTTCTAGTTCCCTTTCATTGAAATGTGGGTATTATTTTCAGTGCTTTGTACTAGAAATGGTTTGATGGCCATTACAAGAAAAAAAAAGTCAACATCTAAATTGTTTTAATTAGACTCCTTTATATTCTGTGCATTTTATAATATACTGTTAGTTCCTTCTAACCAAACTGCTATACTCACTATTCCTGAAGATAATATATCATGAACAATATATATATATAT
>NW_007774884.1:2388-3918 GCF_000696425.1 Galeopterus variegatus | reverse complement strand
TACTAGAACTACAGTATTATCTTGAACTGGAATTTAAATAACTTGTATGAAATGCTATAGTTTTAAAAAGAAACTATCATATTAATTTCCTCAAGATGTATGACAAAAATCTTAATGTATCTTCATTTATTTTAATTATGGAGAAAAAAACGTACTGTTTCTTCTTACTTAGGATTTTCCTTTTAATAGCTAGTCATAAACTTAAATGACAGGTTGTAGCTGCTTCAAAAGTGATTTTATGCCCTGCCAAACAGAAAGCTGAAAATTAGAAACCAAAAGATTTTATTTATTTATTTATTTTTTCCAAAAGATTTTAAAATCCTGGTGTTTTTATTTCCAGGAATGGTCAATCTAACAAAATTCAAAAACAACAAAATATTTTGGGTTGTGTTTTAAAATAGTAATTGTTTACCTTTGCACCAATTCACATAAGTTTGTGGATACATTTTATGGATTCATTATTTGCCTTAAAATTTGAAAATAATTTTTTTTTTATCTATAGGGTTTTGGACTGACAAGGAGGAACTAAAGAAACTTAGGCAAAGTGAAAAGGTTTTCAGGCCACAGAAGAAATGTCAAGACTATGAAATGAGTATGGAAAACTGGGTCAAAGCAGTGAAACGCTCCATGAATTGGTACAATAAAACATAACACTAAACGAAATGATCGCAACCGTAGATGGCTGTTTGACATGACATGCAGATGAAACAAAGTTCAGGAATAACCAATAGGATGATGAATGAGAGAAGATTTAAAATGAACTTCACAACCTGAGAGACAAGCATTGTTTTCAAAACAAACAAAAAAACTTATTTTTAAAACCAAACTTTGGTAAGATCGTAAGGCAGCAATACCTCAAAACTTTATGTCCTTTGTTTTGTAGTAAATTCCAAATGATATCAGCCATTTCCAGCCATATTTTGATAGTTATGGGTCTTCCTCCTTTTTATACTGGGTCAGTAGTACATAGGAACATGATTGTTTACTATCTGAACTAATAGTTCTGGGTTAAACACCATTCACGTTTTGTTCCAAAATTGTGTGAAAAGTATTTCTTCAATTCTTTAAAATTAAGTGTGCTATTTAAAGTCTATGTAGCTAAAAAAAGAATAACTGAGAAAATGTGGAATTTAGAAACATTAATATTTTATGTTTAAATCATACTTCTTCAATGTCATATCCAAATATGAGCTCAATATGTCTGTCTCAGATAAGTTTATTTGTCAGTCAGTGCTTTCCTTTATTGAACTTAAAGACACTGCCTTAATTTTTCCTTGTTCAACCAAAATCTGAGTATTCTTTATATGATTAATAACACTGAAAAACAAGTTTTAGTTAACGAACTAAAAAGGATATTGATTTTTAAGGAACAGAAAAATACCATTTATTTTTCTTGTCAAATAGTGTTTCTTTCAAAAATTTGTGGCTAAAGTATAACATTCTATTTTTTATGAAATGCAGGTAGTTAACATAAATCTTGCCGTTCTTCTTCTATTCTGTATCTTTCTTATGTTGAGATGCTTGCATAAA
>NW_007774884.1:0-1333 GCF_000696425.1 Galeopterus variegatus | reverse complement strand
TGTTCCTCCAGTCTGTTCATCTCTAAGACCTGTGCAGTAGACAGCTAACAGACGTAGTGGAAGTGTGTCTATAGGGATGATTGCCCTGTGGCCACTAAGCCAGATGTCCACACAGAGGAGCAGGAGCAGTCCCATTCTCTCTAGTTTTCTTGCTAGAAACAATGTAGAGGAGTAAGAGTTGTAAATAGCTTCAGGTTGTGTGTAAAATTGTCCTGAGGCACTTGATCACCTTTCAACCTGTTCTCATGTTATCTGCCCCTCCCTACATTTGCGGTAGTTTTCATTATTTGTATTTGCAGCAATAATTAATTTCTCTGTTGGTCAGAGTTTATCACATAAAGTCCTTCTGTTATGAGACAGATATGATAGAACTAGCACTTAAATTGCATTTGTGCAAATTCTATTTCAGTGAACTGCAAGTGTTTTCTTAAGTTATTAAATTTTTTTGGTGGAGGCATTGTAGAAAATATATAATATCATTAACTCCATTAAGATTTGGAAATTTTCTTGTTAAACAGAAGTGTGTTTACTTACTGTAATAAGTCAGATCTCATTATGTGGATAATGTCTTATTCTTTTCCTTTTTTCTCTTTTTACATTCTTACGAAGTTTAGTGGCCAACTAAAGGCTTTCCTTTTGCAAATCTAGAAATTAATCTTATATTTTTAATATTTCTGGCCATTTTTAGTGACACAGTTTAGTAAATCTTTTGTCAGATTTAATCAAAATCAGAAACGACCACATTTGCTTTTGTGGTTGTAAAAACAGTTGATAAACAAAAAAAGTTGACCTTTCACGTTTTTTGAATTTGTATGCTAATATTTGAAGATGTAAAAAAATTTTTTTGTTCTAGTAGTTCTCAGCATGTTTTATTCTCCCGTAATGGATCTATCAGATACTTTTAAGAGGTCTCTACTTATCTCATTGGAGAGGAGAATGTTCCTGTACTGTCCATCTTAAAATGTACTGATTGCTTTTGCACTGTAGACTTAATGATTTTTAAATCTTTCACATAAACCATGACATGGTTTCTCAATCTCAGCATTGACATTTTAGACTGGGAAATTCTTTGTTTTGGGGTTTTATGCTGTGCATTCTAGGATGTTTAGCAGTAACCCTGACCTGTACCCTCTAGGTACCAGTAGCATCCCCATAAATGTTATGGTCAAAAACATCTCCCAACATTGCCATATACGGTTGAGAACCACTGATATAGGCTGTTAGAAGAAAATTGAATACTTGGTGAATATAGTGTCATACTCCTTTTCTCTGTGCCTCATTTTACCTTAGGAAATGGTTGTTAGCCAAATAAGCAGTAGTATCTTAAAATAAA
>NW_007774883.1:7950-11238 GCF_000696425.1 Galeopterus variegatus | reverse complement strand
AAGCCCACAGGGCAGGTTCTCTCCTAGTAGTCTACATTTCCCTTGCCTCAGGGAGTAGATAACGGTTTGGCTTTCACAAGTCTGAATTCTCAGTGGTGGGTAGCTGAATTTTCCTGGAATGGGAGGGTTCTAGGTGAGCAATTGAGGGGAGTGGAAAGTGACCCAATTTGGAGGAGGATGGCAGAGCTGTGGTTAGGATGACCAACTGTCCCAGTTTACCTGGTACTGAGGGGTTTTCTTGAGAAGTAGGACTTTCCATGCCAAACAGAGTCCTGAGTAAACTGGAATGGTGGCTGCCCTACCTTCCACCTCAAAGATAGCCTTCAAAGGGGCTTGAACATCAATGGGAGGCAGGCAGGAAACTTCCCAGGAAGGGTGGACATCAGCTTTGCTTAAAGTGTGGGAGCTGATGTCTCTGAATGTATCCTATGGACCTACGTTGGTAGCAACCAGAGGTAGCAGCCAGGCTGGACTGAGGACCAGAGAATTTCCTCAGTTCTGGACTGAGGAAGCGCCAGGGATCTAGAGAGTCCCCTGGAAGTTACCAGGATTGATTTCATAGAAAGCAGATGGGTGGAGCAGAGCCAGACTGGGTGACTTTAAGGTAAATAAAGAAATGTGATATGCGTTGAACTTTAGTGCATGATACACTCATTAAAAAAAAATTGCATCAGTTTAAATGGTGAAAGAGAAATACAAAGCTCTACAAAGACAACTTAGAAAATGAAATGGAAGGGAATATGCCTACCCCATCCTAATTCTTTTTCCCTGTGTTAAAAAACCCTGAGACCAAGCGCAAGTATTTTAGATGCTTGTTCCAGAAAATGTCTGCTCCTGAAAGATTGCAGACCAACTAAACAGCTTACTTATCAAGACCAACAGCTTGCTTAGCAACCCTTGCTTCAAGACCTCCCCTTTCTTTGCCCCCAAATTCAGAGCTATCACAGTAAAGTAAAAGAAGTTTTGTTACTGAACTCAGGTCTGGCTGCCCGCCCTCTTGAGAAGGAAAGAAAAAAGGACTCAGAAGTCAAATGGTTGGTGCTAGAAAAGCAGATGTACTCCGCTGAAGGATATGGCAGGCTATCCTAGCTCAAAGACGTAGATTTACTGAAGAATTTTAACAGAGGAGTTGAGGGAATGAAATGTAGGGGGTGAAAAGCAGGAGAGAAGGGTACATGAACTAGGAGGAGTCCGTGTCTATGAGTCAGGGACAAGGTCTCGCCAAGGCTGCTTCTGCTTTCTGTTCTCATCTTCACTGTTATCTCAGGACCCTGCAAGATTTTGATTTCTTCCAGTAGAATCATCTTTTCTGCAGTCTTTTGCATAGTTTTGCTTCTCAGAGCTCTGGTGTACTTGGCTGGTACCCAAGGTCAGCTTCCAGTCATTAGGCCTTGATCACTTCTCAAAACTCTACGTCTTTGAGGTAGGATAGCCTACCATTTCCTTCAGCTGAATACATCTGCTTTTCTAACACCAACCATTTGACTTCTGAGTCCTTTTTTCTTTCTTTCCTCAAAGAAAGAACTGTTAGTTTTGCAATGTACTGATTAGCTTTTCTGCCTTGTTCTCCTATTTAGCAAGCATGATAAGAAAGTCAGGGGATGGGAAGAAAGAGTGGAGAGAAAAAAACTTTCCTTTTTAAAATCCTCACCCACTCCCCGCTTGCAGCCTAGGTGGTTTTAGGTGCCAACATGGCTTCAGTCCTGCTCACTCCAACAGTTTCTCTCAGGACTCTAGGAACCATGATCTGCTTTATGTTTGGTTTTAATGAGGCTCAAGCTGGTATTAGCAATGAGCCTACTTTCCTTTGAAAAGCTTTCAAATGCTTAACATAACAAGGCCCAGAACAAAGGGTTTTCTCATTTCCAGATTGAGCAGGCACTAGGGTTTGGGGAATTCATGGCAAGTCTGAATTTTCGTCAAACCAATAATTCAAATCCAATACTTGTGCTCCTGAATGAAAAGAGAAATACCCTGTCCAGGAAATCTAGGGACCAAATAAAGTCCGTTTACCTACACCTGCTTTTAAATCATTGATGCTATTGTACGTTCAAGCCAGACACCTGCTCAGGTTTCCAACATCACAATGACAGGAGCTGGAAGCTGGGAGGAGAGGCTAGGCTCAAGTGCCCTCCTGAGGGCTCAAGAGAAGTAGCTCCAGAGAGCCCTGTGCTCTCTTTAACAGTACAGAGGTGTTAAAGGCAGGCAAAGGTTCTCACGTCTTGGAGGCTGAGATACCACCCAGCTAAAACATAAGCTAGAGGATTAATGCAAAAGGCCAGCATGTTGAGTCCAGGGGGAAGCAAGTGTGTTTCGGTCATAAAAACAGCATCCATGTTTTGGTCATAAAAACAGCGTCCTCTCAGGGATCTTTCATCCAGCCTGCCTCTTGTTCTGGTTCCTCCTTTTTCCCATCCCTACGAAGCTGAATGAGGGGGCTGCTGGGCTAGAGGACAAAGTACTGAGATGTCCAGGGTAGACTCACAGGAGATGCTCAGCAGGAACCACGAGTGGAGAGAGAGAGAGGTTTGATTGTTTCCGCAGCTGGAAAGGAAGCAGTAGCTGTGACACACAGATATGTTTAGCTGCAGAACCAATCCTGAACAGCTGAACCCTGTTGCACTGAGACATACAGAGAATCGCACTCCCCAGGAACATGTCCAAGCAGGTCACTGGATAGCCCCCTTTCCCTGCCTGGCAGGATTACCAAAAGGACCATGATGGACAGATTACAGGACTCATGTAAAGAATGGGAAATGATACCTTCTAATAATAAACTGATGCTGTGCTATGATATGGACACATGCATCCAATGTAAAGAGACACTTCTCCATAGCAGCACCAGAAAGGCCAAGAAGCTCTGAGATTGTTATGCATGATTATAACGTGAGGGAATTTTCTCAAAAGACCATGGAAGGGACCATGAAAACCTGGCAGGCGAGACCAGTAGGATCAGGTGGGCTCTTGGGCATCTTTGATACCTAGATTTCAACGGGGACGGGTGTGGAAATCTATGAATACAGGTGAAATCAGTGAAGTCAAGGGATGGGTGCTAATTATTATTTATTTTCTCTTCATTTGGCTGGAACTTGGGAGAAAAAAAGAATCTCATTGGGTTCAACTGCATCATGCAGGTGTTTCTTAGATATAACTTGTCTCATTTTGGTTTTAAAAGTTACAGGACTGGCTGGTTAGCTCAGTTGGTTAGAGCATGGTGCTTACAACACCATGGTCCAGAGTCCCTGTACCGGCCAGCTACCAAAAAAAAAAAAAAAAAAAGGTTTTTCA
>NW_007774883.1:1192-3918 GCF_000696425.1 Galeopterus variegatus | reverse complement strand
TTTTCCTATATTTTCCCAACAGGGTATCACAGGGTTTTCAGGTGGCTTGAGTCAGAGGTCACGGTCCCATAATGAACAGGGTTCTCGGCATCATGGGGTCTGTGGCCAGTGGTCTGGTGAGCCTTAAGTCGCTGAGCCTTAAGTTATTTCGAGGCTTAAGTGTTATTTCCTGGGGTGTGGGAAACTCAAAGACCATGACCTTAGTCAAGCGTCACTGGAACTTTAAAGTACCTGACTCAGACCCTTGACTAATGTACAAGCCTAACACAATCTTCTCCAAGCAAGAGAATAGATGAATAATCAGCCTGGACTTTCTTTGGAATGTTGGAAAAGGTTGATTAGGGAAGCAGGAGAACAGGAGAGAGACTCAGCTCTGATTCATAACCCTTATGTTTACTGAAGTTTAAGTAAATGGGCACAGGGAGGAAAGAGAAAACTTTTAAGACATATCCCTATGGGAGCTTGGTTTCAGTCCCCAACCTTTTATTTTGTTTTCCTCATTGTTGGGGAGTTTGGGATGTCATCCTCACCTAGCTGCATCCTAGTAGAGGTGGTCATCATGGAATTATTGAGAGGAATGTAACTGATATGCTTTTAATTCAAAGTATTCTTATGTGATAGGGCTATGATTGAACTGAGATTGAAAGAGAACATTAGTCACAGGTTTCATGCATCGTTGTGAGAGTCTGTCTTGTAAGCTTAAAAAGACATTGCAACAACAATATTTACCGCAGCATAAGCAAATGCCAATTATTATAATGATTGCAAGAACTATAAGATGCTTTTTCTACCAGGACATCCTGGAGCCACCAAATCAGGAGGATACCCCATTGTTTAGAGATAACATGGGGGCAGATAGAGCATTTACTTGTTTGTGCATATCCCCTAAAACTACGGAAACATTTCCAGAGTTATATGTATACATATACAAGGCATTCAGTCTTAATTATGGCACAGATATCTCCTTGTGCTGCGTGAGGACATCTAAAGCCATTCGGTTTTGAAGAATGGCTTTCCTTATTAGTCCCAATTCTGAGTTAAGAAGAAGGGTACTTTCTATAGTATCATTAAGATCATGGCCTGTGTACTTGGTGAGAGCCTCAGTGTGCCAGATCACATCTTCTATACCCAGCTGGGGCATGAAGAAAGTGGAAGGTAGATGGGCTCCAATGATGGACTGGGTGGGGCTAATTGGCAGGTTTAGGTATAGTTTTGAACCAACAGCCTTGCATCCAAGTTAGGCCTGAAGTACATCTTCTCAACCATTCAAGTGGTAGCCAGGGCCATAGATTCATCCCACATAGAAATTCAGTTCCATTTGGGGCTGGCCAACAAATACCAGACCTTCTTTCCCAATCTGTGGCATACCAGACAGTAGCTTTTAGTACAGTAATATGGTTACATTGTTTTGAGTTTAGCCAAACTATTTCCAAGATACTATTTATCCAGTGGTCATAGGGATGATTTCTTTGTTCCCAACAAAAAGGAGCAGTCTGGCTAAGGTAACCCACACTTTGAACTAGCCTAATGAATTCATTCCGTATTTGTAGAAACCCCTCTGGATTATACCTGGTGTAAGTAGTGAGCAGGGTGAGAACTTTAGGGTCGTCGGATCCCAGTTGGGACTTTGCATACTCATAAACCTTCTGTTAAGTCTGTTCAAGGGAGAAAGATTTCCAAAGCCAGGCAGATGCCAGGTGTCATTAATTCCTGGTGGATGTATCCCAGTCAGATTTACAGAAGAGTGGGTGGGCAGTCAGTAAGACTTCAAAGGGTCCAATCCATTGAGGTTATAGTTAGTCATCTGGATGATGATTTCTCCAAGTCCTCGGCAATATTTGGTCACTGGGCTTCCACGGGTGTAGAGGCACATCTTTGGGAAATTGGAGCCTGTCAGAAGAAAACCTCTGAATAATGGTTAGTACAGATCTTAATAGTTTAATATAGTTATGCAATTCAAGTTCCTGGGGAACAAAGTCTAAGTGTAGGATACCCAGGCTCCTGGAGGAGGTGTCTCCCATATAGAATTTCAAAGAAGCTAAGGCTTATTTCTGTGGTAACACTTATTCTCAGCAGGGCAATGGGTAACATTGTGTCCCAAGTTAAATTTGTCTCCTGACATAACTTAGCAAGAGTCTTCTTCAGGGTCCAATTCATTCTCTGTTTTTCCTGTAGACTGTGGCCTCCACAATGAGTGGAGTCTCTAGTTGATGTTTAGAAATTGGGATATTTCCTGGTTTTTCTTAGCAACGAAGCCAGCCCCACTGTCACTTTGCAATGTTTGCGGTAAACCAAACCTCAAAATAATTTTCTTTAAAAGGGCTTTTGTTACCTCCTGCGGTAAACCAAACCTCAAAATAATTTTCTTTAAAAGGGCTTTTGTTACCTCCAGTTCCTTCTCAGTCCTGCAGGTAAAAGCTTCTACCCATCCAGTGAAAGTGTCAACTAAAACTAGTAAATACAGGAAATTTCCAGGAGCCTTGGGCATAACTGTGAAATCTAATTGCCAGTCCTCTCCAGGACAAGTTCCTCTCTATTGAGTGCCCATGTTATAGGGAGGCTGTTGTCCATCAGGATGCTTTGGATTATTTATTATGTAGATGGGACAGCACTGAGTAACTGTCTGGATTCACCTCTGGATGTTGGGTTCAGAAAGGTAAGGTTGTATCTATTGCAGAGTAGCTTCTCATCTGAAGTGGGTACTCTGATGGATTTGTGTGAGAATG
>NW_007774883.1:0-602 GCF_000696425.1 Galeopterus variegatus | reverse complement strand
ATCCAGGAGCAAATGTGCCAGCATTTTGTGTGAATGTATACAACTCCTTGTATTAAAGAGAGTTGTGTTCATGTATTATGGCTTAACGACATTGATAGGATCATCTTATTAGCACACTTTGACGTGATTTTGTGGTCACCAACTGATCCTGATTGTAATTTGCATTATACAGTAAGCTTCTATATAGAGAGATCGCATCCACACTTGATAGCTTTTTTTGTCAATGTCCTATATAGAGAGATCGCATCCACACTTGATAGCTTTTTTTGTCAGTGTCAATTAAGTAACAACTTCTACATATTAGTACTCAACTTTGCTTATTTGGTTATGCTAAATCAATCTCTGGGACCAGGTAATCTGGGGGCATAATAAATCATTAACTTCTGAAACCTGAAGAAAATTCCTTAGAATATGCTAAACTTACCCAAAAAATCCCTTGGAATATAGTTACCACGTTAAGACAGTGCCACCAGAGGGGAACTTCTGGTGTAACCTTGATGTGCTTTCACCAACTTCAATTTTGTTTGATCTCAAAATTCAATCATTGAAGTGGAGTACTACATGCAGGGAGCACACTGTCTCTCAGGTGAGTCCCATGGAGA
>NW_007774882.1:2411-3918 GCF_000696425.1 Galeopterus variegatus | reverse complement strand
AGGGAAATGCTGGGGCTCTCTGCAGCTTCTCAGCTGTAGTGAGCCATACCAGTGAAGAAACGCCAGTTGTGGTCAGGACTCTGTGACTCCAAGAGAGATATTGGTTTACTCGGAAACTCCTCAGCTGGGATGGGCTGCCCCATGCAAGATTGCTCAGAGCATTTGTCCCCAAGTGAGAGCAGAGTTGCCACCCCCACGCTGAGTCAGGTCGGTCTAAGTGGACTTACTAGAGTGGGAAGTGAGGCTCTGTTCCCCCAAGAGAGGTGTACAGAGCCTTCCTGCTGGGGTATGCGGATCTGGGCAGGTCCACTTGAGGTACAGAGGGACTTACACAGATGTGAGAGGTGTGGGGCATTTCATCAAAGAGAGCAGAACTGCTGATGGTGGCAGAAGGCCCTGACCGGTTAGCACTCTGGCTCTGGAAAATATGCTCATCGGCCTTCTCTACCTTGAGGGTGTCCCAGTTGCTGCACTGACTTTCTTTGAGTTATTTTTATCCAAGTGTAATTGTAAATCCATTGCTTTGTCTGTGTTTGTGGGGGAGAAGAGCACTGGATCCACCTAGCCATACGTCTTACACCACCCCCCAAGACCCCACAATTTACGGAGTTTATAATCTTGGTAGCATTCACACACTTGTTTGGTTCTCACAAGTACCCACTATGAATGGAACAGTAGTGGATCTCTTTCAGTAATCAACTGAGCCCAAAGTGAGACAATGTGATAGAACTTCAGTTTCACTCAGTGTTAAAAGGACTATTGCTTTGCATCTTCTGTTTGACTTCCTGAGAGCGAGGAAAGCCACCAGTACTATCACTACCACCCATTATTGGTACTACAAAACTCCCCTGTTGGTGAATGTTTTGTAGATACAGAATCTAGACTAACTTCCTAAAATAAAGTAGGCTACATTTACTCACTCATTAATCCATCTATCTATCCAAACATCCCAATCCATCCATCCCTTAAACACACTGCGAGGAGAGCATGCAATATATCAGGTACTATACAGAAGCATGGAAAGTAAGTCAATGTACATGTTACACTGCTGCCAAGGAGCCTCTAATATGGGTGAGTAGACTGACAAGTCTGAAAGTACCTTCGATACAACATATAAAGAATAGAGTGCATCAATCAATGAAGTATTTGGGGAACACTAATTACAGAGTAATTATTATTAATATAGATCTAATAATATTTTGCAGAGTGAAATGATTTTGGGAAGAAAATTTCTGGAAGAGAATGTTAAGTATTTAAAGGTTTCAATGTCTAAAAGTTGTCTTTATTTCTGTAAAATGGTAATATAGTTAAACTAGTAGACTCAAAAGGTGATCCTGGCATAGTTGCTGCCAATGAGGTTGGAAGGGAAGACTAGACCTTAAATATTCTTAAATGATTGAAACTCTTATTCATTTGAAAATCCGGTTTTGTTCTAATAGCTTTTTGAGAGCATTTTTTACATCCTTGTTTCTGAAGCTGTAGATTATTGGGTTAAACATGGGAAAGA
>NW_007774882.1:0-1411 GCF_000696425.1 Galeopterus variegatus | reverse complement strand
AGAAAAACATTTGCAGTACACAGCCATAGAAGGAGATGCTCTTCCTGGACGCTAAGAAATTTACCAGCATTTTAGGAGTAATTGCTGTAGAATAACTGATGTCTAAGAAAGACAAGTTGCTAAGCAAATAGTACATGGGGGTTTGAAGGCTTGAATTGATATTAACTAGGATGATTAAGCCAATATTTCCCACCACAGTTAAGGTATATACTATGAGAAAGACCAAGAATAGTGTGACTCTTAAAGGCTTATAATCTGTGAATCCAACAAATATGAACTCAGTTGGTGTGGTATAATTACTCTCCAGCATCTTCTTAGTTTTCTTGTTTTTCTCACTGAAGATAGATGTTATCTGAAGACATGAGTTGACTTTGGTCATGGATGAACCAAAAATCTCTTTATTCTTCTTTCTACAGAAGTAAATAGAAGGTTAATAAAATCACATATATGGCATTTTTCTGAAATAATTTTGGTTTTGTTTTTTAAAACTCTTTTAAAGGAGTTATTTAGAAATGGTCATTGATGCCAGAAAATGTTATTCAGAAGGTGGTGTTTCTTCAGGCAGTAACTCTTCAAAAGCTGTTCATTTTACATCATGATATTAGCTCCTTTCGAGCTGAAAGGGGATTAAAGTGGATAATAGAATTAGAGTGGAAGAATACAGCTGAAGCTCCTTTCGAGCTGAAAGGGGATTAAAGTGGATAATAGAATTAGAGTGGAAGAATACAGCTGGCAAAATTTTTAGAAGAAAAGCTCCATTTTTATAATCATAAAATCACATTCTTTCATGTAAGGGAGAGTTGAAAAACATTTTGAAGGAGATCTGATGTTAAACTAGGTAATTCCACAAAAGAAAAGTTGTGATTTTAGAAGGTAGCTTAAAATAATAGTGAAGACCATGGTAGGCATGCAAGAGATGATTGAATTTAAAAGTTGGCTTTCTACTTACTGTTTGTGTGATGGTAGCAAAGTCATTTAACCACTCTGTGATAGAGAAATCACTGGATATTCCTAGTAAGTAGACATTTTAAAACTATTTATTTAACTGGATATAAAAAACACGATGTGTACATTTATTAAAATAAATGTATTAAAAGTAAACTGACTCCTATTGATTCTTTTTTCTTGTTTCAACACCTTGAAATATCCAGATAGTTCTCAATTTCATCTCTTCTTTGGCATCACAGATGGATGATCTGTGCTCTCTTGTAAAAATAAGTCACAGTGTGTGTATGTGTCATGCAAATGTATTTTTTGCCAGCATAAATCTTTTGCTCATGCCATGTGATTCTTGCTTTTCTTTCCCAAGGGTTATTTCTCTTTCTCATCCCTGAGTTATAATAATGTTTGCTGTGAGGTCCAAGGATCGTTAGGAGTATTTTGAAGGACAGCACTTATGAATGGACTTCTA
>NW_007774881.1:1383-3918 GCF_000696425.1 Galeopterus variegatus | reverse complement strand
GCCGGCCCTTGTATTACTTTTTTATTGTTGTATTGTTACTTTTACTGGGCTTTTTTCTCAAATATTTTTGATCCCTCGTTGGCTGAATCCATTGATGTGCCACCCGTGAATACAGAGGGCCAACTGCATCATAGTGAAAAGGACCTCATTGCAGTGGCACACAACAACATGGATGACTCTCAAGGTGAAATACACAGTCCTCTATTTCATTTGTATTAAGTCCAAAAACACGCAAAACTGAATATATTATTTTGTAATACAGCAAAAAGTGAAAAGGGCATTTCAGAAAGGAAGTGGACAATAAACATAGGATTCAGGAGAGTGGCTGCATGGAGGGCAGAGGGCGGACTCCACACAAGGGACCTGAAGGTAATGCTGAGCACAACATTCACTCCACTGCAGTTACTTACACATCACACGTATTTTATGAATAATCTTTTGTAGCTGCTCAATATCTAATCTAAACAATTAAATGAGATGATGACTAAGTGGAACACACAGCTCAGTGGCTGGTATACACTAGGTGCCCATTCTTCTTCTAATTGTTGTTTCATTATAAATATTTTAAAGCAAATTTCAGCAAAACTAAACAGTGGTTTTCTTGCAACTCCACTAATTGCTAGTAGGTTGAAGAATGACACAGGATCAGAGTCCAGGTCTATTCAAAGTCAAAGGCTAACAAGGCTGCCCTACTCCTGGTTCCCAATCCTACAACATCCACCGGGGTCATTTACGCCAATCTAACTAAAAATAGACATCTAGAGGTGTTTCATCTTTTCCCCCCTTGATTTCTACCTTGGTGGTTCTCTTTTTGACTAGAAAACATTCCTTTTGTGAAGCCGTGTTGAGAGAAGCTACAACTCTATGGTGAAAGAAATGAAAATCGAGGCGCCGTGGCTGCCTGCAGAGCAGCACGCTCTTCGTTGCATGTCACACGAAAGGCAGACCAGGAGTACAAATAATGATATGCTCAATGCCTGCTCTTGAAGTACCTTCTGGCCCAAATGTTACAAATCCCTAAATCAATTTGAAAACATCTGTCACACAAAAGAGTCCCAAATCAAAGAGAGTTGCAGGCAACATTGACATTTTAGTAGTAAAGGCTCTGACATGTTCTTCTCTCTAGAGTTTTGCTTTTCTCCTTCCATGACTCAGCTTGAAAAACAAACAAACATAACATACAAGGTTTTATTATTTCATCCAAATAGACTTCAGAGATGTGATATCCAGGTATGATATGAAGACAAACGATAGAATTTCTAAGTTGATTAAAATGAGGGGGAGAAAAAAACAGAAGGCCAGGCAACGACTATCTTTCACTGGCTTTCTGGAAGAGTATAAGTGACAAGGGAGAGAAGAGGAAAGTGAGCTGGCCAGATCTCACCAGTGTCAGGGAAGCAAATGACAGTCCACTCATCCGCTCAATCACAGAGCACCTACTGTGTGCCAGGTTCCATGCTGGGAAAAATAACCACAGTCCCTGCCTCATGGAGAATACAGCTTAGCAGGGGAAAGCGAGAAGCAAACTGGCAATACACGGTGTGAGAGAAGGGAGCTCACAGCACCAGGCGAGGGGCTCAGAAAAGCCTTCCCAGAGAAGTGACATCTAACCTCAGACTCTACAGAGCAGTATGAGTTAGCCTGACACACTGGGCTGAGGGAGGGGAGCATGAAGCAAGGGGAGAGAGCCCCAAGCTGGAGAATGGCAGGTGGGGAGGCTGCAGGCGAGATCACAGGGCACAGGAGGAGGTCAGCTAGATATGAAGGCCTGGGGCAAAGGACTCAAGAAGCGCAGTGCTGGGTTCATGCTTTCGGGGTATAAGGCCCATTGGACAAACACAGAAAATGTCCAGCCTTTTACCTCAAGAGCACAACTCATGACTCATGAACCTCACCTATATTTTCCACAGTGCCTTGCACTCTTGCCATAACACTCTTGGCTGCAGGTATGATGCAGGCTGTGACAGGACAGTGACTCAGGGATACAATTGGAAAATAAAAACTTAAACCACAATTACAAGATGTTTTGCAAGGAAAAATATACCAGATAGAGACACACACATACACTCAGATCTACTACTCCCAGAAACTCCTCCATTAGATATTAAGAGGCACCCCTAAGCACTGCAAAATCTATCTTGGGGAATGGTGACCAGTTGTATCGCCTGCCTGTTACTGAGAAAACCTCTAATGAATTGAATCAGCCGGATTTTTTTTTATTTCCAAATCTGCTCGTGCATAGCCTTAGGGTCATCTGTAAAGTGAGACTGAAGAGGACTAGGGTGCAGGGGACAATGTCTGTCCACCACTTGTGTAGTCCTGACCATCCCACCCTCCCGCAGCAGTGGCTCATGATCTCCTAGCCAGAAGCCTATCAGGACCTAACTGAGCTACATCTATCTGAGTGTCATTAGATATTTGTTCCAACTATAATTATTCCTCTAGCAGACACAGCCACCCTGGTGCAAGGCAAAGCAGGGCCAGGCGGGTGGGTCGGGCAGCTGGCAGGGTGTGGCAAGGTGGCTCTGCCATCTG
>NW_007774881.1:0-433 GCF_000696425.1 Galeopterus variegatus | reverse complement strand
AGCCACCCTGGTGCAAGGCAAAGCAGGGCCAGGCGGGTGGGTCGGGCAGCTGGCAGGGTGTGGCAAGGTGGCTCTGCCATCTGATAAGCAGGAGGGAACTGAGGCTTCCACCTGCACCCCAGCGTGTGAACCACAGACTTCACCTTCATCCCATTCCATCAGCCCATCTTGTGACTTCTTATCCTCTTCAAGTCAATACTCGACGTTCATTTTGACCTGATCTCACCAGGATAAAAGTGCTGGGCTGCCAGAGGGAGGGTGGGAGTGAGAAGCAATGGAGTTTACAGAGTGACACATCTTGAGGCCACCACAATTCCTGGTTACGGCCTTCACCTCTTCTCTCCAGAGACAGTCCTGCTGGCAATAATGGGTTCTTTTCCTCAAAAAATTAATGTCATGGTTAAAACTAAATCATTCTCTATTTTTAAAAAAA
>NW_007774880.1:2375-2770 GCF_000696425.1 Galeopterus variegatus | reverse complement strand
TAAACTCAGGAGACCAAGCACATCGATCTAAGTAAACTCATCAGACTGAGCTCATCGATCTTATTAAACTCATGAGAGAATGCTAATCAATCTAAGTGAACTCATCAGACCAAGAGCTTCGATCTAAGTAAACTCATCACACCAAGCTGATTGATCTAAGTAAGCTCATCAGACCAGGCACATTGATCTAAGAAAACTCATCAGACCAAGCACATCGATCTAAGGAAACTCGTCAGACCGAACTCAACGATCTAAGTAACCTCATCAGAGTGAGCTCATCAATCTAAGTAAACTCATCAGACCAACCCATCGATCAAAGTAAACTCATCAGAGAAAGCTAATTGATCTAAGTAAACTCATCAGACTGAGTTCATCGATCTAAGTATACTAATCAG
>NW_007774880.1:0-568 GCF_000696425.1 Galeopterus variegatus | reverse complement strand
TCTAAGTGAACTCATCAGACTGAGCTCATCGATCTAAATAAACTCATCAGACCAAGCACATCGATCTATTTAAACTCATCAGGCCAAGCTCATAGTTCTAAGTAAACTCATCAGAGAAAGCTATTCTATCTAAGTAAACTCATCTCTAATTAAATTCCTCGCACCGAGCTCATCGATCGATGTAAACTCATCAGACCAAACTCATTGATCTAAGTAAACTCATCAGACCAAGCTCATCGATCTAAGTAAATTCATCAAACTGAGAACATCGATCTAAGTAAACTCATCAGACAAAATTCATCAATCTAATTAAAGTCATGAGACCAAGCTCATCGATCTAAATAAACTCATCAGAGCAACCTCATTGATCAAATTAAACTCAGCAGACCGAGCTCATCGATCTAAATAAACTTATGAGACCAAGCTCATCGATCTAATTAAAGTCCTCGCACCGAGCTCATCGATCGATGTAAACTCATCAGAGAAAGCTAATCGATCTAAGCAAAGTCATCAGACCAAGCACTTCGATCTAAGTAAACTCATCACACCAAGCTCATGGATCTAAGTA
>NW_007774879.1:2829-3918 GCF_000696425.1 Galeopterus variegatus | reverse complement strand
AAATTGTGTTCAGTGACTCACTACCGTAGGTGCACTTTGGTTAGGGTCTGGCCCCAGGAGCCAGGCGTGGACCTCCAGATAGGTCCTTTTCCATTCAACGCCCCTGCTCACTGGCAAGAACGACCAGCCTTGGTCAGTCCTGTAGCTGGAGGGCACATGGGGTGGTGGGAGTTTTGTCAGGCCTGGGTTCTGATCATGGCTCAGGGACCTGGCACGTCCCTCAAGGCTCTGAGCCTTAGTTTTCTCACCTACCAAATGGAAGACTCACACCTGCAGTAAAGTAATAACGTGAAGCAGCACCGCCGAGCACTGAGCACGGGCTGGACGTTGTGCTGAGCCTGTGACTGCGTTATTTCAGTTCATCTTCACAACGCTGCTAGGAGGAATGCTCTATTTTTAATCCATTTTAAGGTTGTAGAGAGCACGACTCAGAGAAGTGGAGTAATTTACCCAAGGTCACACAGCAAATGAACGGTAGAGCCAGGGTTCAAACCTGCACACGCGGGCTCCAGCGTTCTCACTCCTGATTCCAGCCCCGCAGGGCAAATCGCTGTCCCTGCGAGGGGAATCATTTCCTGCCTCCCTCTTTCTTCACCTGCCAAGGGTAGGACTGGCGGCTGGGCCCCCCATGGGAAGGAGCCGGGGTTGTTTCTGGGTGGGGTCCCCAGTGGGAAGACTGAGGTGGCCTGTGTTTTGTAGGTGGAAGACCATGGAAGGCGACTGTCTGAGCTGCATGAAGTATCTGATGTTTGTTTTCAATTTCTTCATATTTGTAAGTATTTCTGGGTCTCCCCGGGCATCCGCTGGGCAAGCAGAACCGGGTGCTGCTTTTAAATAATCACATTGGGCTGAGTCCCGGGGGTGGGAACAGGGGCCAGCACTAGAAGCAGATGTAGCTGCCCAGCCAGGCTTTCATGGGGGGTGGGAGGTGGGCCCCCAGCAGTGCCTGCTCACTCTGAAGAGCCCATCATCATAGGAGAGGCATTTTACACAGACCCAAGGATGGTTCAGCCCCTCTGGCAAAGGTTGGGGGAGCTCAGTCCCAGCCACTGTGGTAGGATATGACCCCTGGTGGGGAGTGGAGGAGGA
>NW_007774879.1:0-868 GCF_000696425.1 Galeopterus variegatus | reverse complement strand
ACATAAATAAGAAGGCTTTCAAGCCACAGACTTGAGAGTGGGAAGACTACTCTTATGTTGGGACCTCACTGGGAACTCCCACTGAGGACCACGACAATGACTTTTGTCTCTGTTTTCCCAGTCCCTGGTATGGATAGTGCAGACACAGCATAGGTCTCAGCACATGTTCATGGACTTTTGTTTTGTGTCCTTGGGGCTGAAGTCAGGGAGGCCTGGTATGAAGCCCTGACTCTGCCATGAACCTGTCATGTGACTTTCAGCAAGTCATTGTCCCCCTCTGGGTCTTAGTGTGGAATTAAAGGATTGGACTATACCTCATAATCCTGCAGCTCTGACATTTAAGGAGAATGTAAAAGTGGCAAATAAACTGCATGACACGGTCCACAGCAACCTGAGGTGGGGCATGGGTCAGAAATCGGATTTAGAGGATGCATGCTGCACTTAAGGTCAGGGTAACTAGAAAGATCCTAAGCAATTAAAAGCATGGCTGGGCCATTGGAATTGCTACAAATGGGACTCCTGCCCAGCTCACCAAGCTCCAGCCTCTGTGCCTGAGGCCTCACCCAGGGGAACGGTGTGTAAGGAGTGTCTAACCTCCATGTCTGCCTGTTTCTTTTCCTCCCTGCCTCCGCTGGCCTGCGAACAGCTGGGTGGGGCCTGCCTGCTGGGTGTCGGCATCTGGGTCATGGTGGACCCCACTGGCTTCCGGGAGATCGTGGCAGCCAACCCGCTACTCATCACAGGCGCCTACATCCTCCTGGCCATGGGGGGCCTGCTTTTTCTGCTCGGCTTCCTGGGCTGCTGCGGGGCCGTCCGCGAGAATAAGTGTCTGCTGCTGTTTGTGAGTACCCCGCCCCCCACCCCGCCC
>NW_007774878.1:0-3918 GCF_000696425.1 Galeopterus variegatus | reverse complement strand
AATGTTCTTATTTATGTGGGAATATAACTATTTACATACGTTTGATAAGAATCTAGCATTCCTGTTAACAGAACATTATTGAAAACATTGATTATGCAACAAGGCTTTGAGTGGAATATTATATTTGAGAATGATACTTGATTGAGATATGACTAAACTCTTTAAAGGAACTAAGTTTGGCTTTATGGAGTCGAAGCTTACAAAGCCTTCTTGGGAAAACTGGCCTGGTACCTGACTTACAGTGTCCCCAGCTTTACAGATGAGTAAGGAAGATAACTTCCTGGTAGGGTCAGGTACCTCAGGATATTTTTAGGTCATTGAGAAAAAGGCTTACTCAAATCTAGAGGTACTGCAGGTAAAATCTCCTAGCAAGTGCTTGGCTTTCTAGCCTTACGAGGCTTTTAAAAATTGTCTGAAATTTTCTATGAATACTCTCAGCAAAACAAAGTTTAAAAGGTCTGTATGTTAAGCTACCATTCTTTCTGTACTTATGTAAAAAATCAGGCCAAATCTAATGAGATCAGTCTAATTTTGTGATCAAGAATAATCTTTCTGTGGTATTGTCTTTGATCAAAAGGGGGTTCTCTAATACAGCCCAGCCACTCATTCAGTAATCTTTTTAAAGTTTTATTTAATTTTATTTATTTTTTATTGAATCATAATTGATTATACACATTTTGGGGGTTCAACATTGACGTATGTTGATCAAATCAATATTAGTTGCATATGTATTATTACAAATTGTACTTACTCTTTATGCCCCTTGTCCAATCTCTCCCTATCCCCCTTTCTCTCTTCTAATTACCCTAGATTTCTTCTCTCCTTTGGAAAGAGTAACAGTTACTCTGTTGATTTGTTGCCTAGATGATCTGCCCAATGCTGAGAGGTTTGTTCAGGTCCCCCACTATTGTCACAGAACAGATGCTTCTTCTATTACTCTGGAACGGACTTTGTGGAGAGAGACATCCTCTTCTTCTCTTTGGTTTGCCTAGATGATCTGTCCAATGCTGAGAGGTTTGTTCAGGTCCCCCACTATTGTCACAGAACAGATGCTTCTTCTATTACTCTGGAACGGACTTTGTGGAGAGAGACATCCTCTTCTTCTCTTTGGTCTCTGCTAGTGACTTGCCTTGTGTCAATGCACTCCAGTGGCTGGCAGGCCATCTGCATGGTGGTTGTGGTGCCTACCACTTTTGCAGCAGCTGTGGCTATTGTGGTGGGTGTGGTGGGCCACCCACATGAAAATGATGATTTTGGCATGCTCCTTGACTGCTTGCAGGAGGAGGGGTTGGTCCTTGGCTCCATATCTCAGGACCCCAGGTGGGACCCATGGCAGTGGCAGCATGCCAGGTTGTGGGAGGAAGGTCAGTACCTGGCTCCATGTGTTTTTATATTGTAAGTTGCTGTTACAGAGCAGTTGGGTTGCAGGGGGGAGAGTGGAAGAGGGAAGAAAATAAGGTGGGAGAAGGAGGAAGGAGGGGAGGCATGGTTGAGGCCTGTGGCAACCCCCTCATGCCTTCAGGAGAGACCAGGGGGCTTCCAGTGGTGGCTTGGTTGTTTCTGGGCTGAATGCAGATTTCAGGGGGTATCCCTGCAATCCTTGGCCCCCCACCACCCTGTCTCAAGAGAGCAGGGGGCTTCCACCAGTGGTTCAGTGGTTATCTCTGGACTGGTTGCAGATGTCAGGGGTGTGTGGCCGAGGCCCTCAGTCCCCCATCCCCCAGGCTTGGGAGCTCTGGGCACTTCCTGTGGCATCTTGGTGGTCATCGATTAGCTGGTTGTGGGTGTCAAGGGGCATGACTAAGGCCCTGGGCCCTCTCCCATCCCTGGCTGATGAGCCCAGGGGGCTTCTGGTCCTTCTATGTGTTATAGGTGTTCTTTGGTCAAATGAGACCTATACTAGTTAATATGAAACTTTGTCTCTGGTTGAGGGTACTTTGTTTTTTCTTTCAGTTCTGTTCTCACCATTTGCTATTAACACCATTTAAACTATACTGGGACTAATTTGTTGTCCATTGCTTACTTCTAAAATGCGGGAACTAACTGTGGGGACCAGTACTTGAGCCCTGTAGATGAGCTAAATTGCTGCTTTGCTGCTGATTCCCTGGGAAGGCTTTTTGTGCAGTTCGGGTTTTAATGGTTGGCTTTGTAGGTAATTCCAGGTCTCGTGAGATCCAGTACACCTGGGTTGTATAGAAACACTGGTCTAGAACTGACTGAGGCTTTTCAGCAAACCACTCTTCCTGCAGTTCTATATTCCTGACCAGTCTACACAGAGTATGCTGATTGGGGGCAGATCAGGTGTCCGTGCTGTGCTCCAATATTCCCCTGGTGGGCCTGTCTCCCCCACTGCCTGTACTCCAAACACTTCCCATGGGATGGGCTGTGCTCCAGTCCCTTGCAATGACTCACCAACCTCTGAGTGGCTCCTTTTTTCTGTTGCTGTGGCTCCTCATTTCTATGTGGGTCCACAGGAACTCTTTTAGTGGTCCTGCTGCCCTGAGGGCCACCAAGGACTTCCTCTGCCCTGCTGCCTACAAGCAATTTCATAGGAAGGACAAAGCAGCAGATTTTGCCAGCTTCTGCTCCATGCAATCACCAATTCCAGCCTTGAAGTGGCCGGGACTTAAAGTGGTGGGAGCAATCCTTTCTTTCTCCATTGTGACTTTTCCTATTTTCATGCACTCCATAGGTCTCTCCTCCTCTTCCCCTGATCTCTAGTGGACCCAGCTTGGCTGTCCTCACTTATTAATAGTTGTAAATTGGTTGATCTGTGTGAAAGAGTAACACTGGTGACTATCTATTCTATCATCTTGACCAGAAGTCCTCAGCAATCTGATACTACATTTCAAACATGGAAGCAAAAGGCATTCTCACTTCTCTATTATCATATACATTTGGTTCGGGTTTTATATTTTTGAAGTTACATGAAATTAATTATATACTAAGCTCTTATATTGCTGCTGTGTTGAGGACTGTTGAAAACCACTTTAAAAAGAGCTTGGAATTGTCAGGTTAGTTTGAAGAAAGTCAGTAGTCCCCAGAAACAGAAATTGGAAAAGATGTATTTCTCCTTTTGCATACTTTGCTAGGAGATGATATGCTGCAATGAAAATAAGACTTAAACTAAATTCTGTCAAACCAAAAACATTAACTAGCAACCAAGCACAAAAATCAGCCATTTTGTCTTTTAATGTAAGCTTAGGGAAGTGCTTGGTCTCTGCCCTTGAAACTCCAATAAGCAACTTCATGAGGGTAATGTTCTGGGGCACAGAACCAAATGAAACTCAGAAATCTAGAACACCATTCAGAAGGCTTTTACGGGGCTTGCTTATTTGTAACCTTATTTGTAACCTGGAACCTGGATCATCTATCCAGTAAGTATCATAATTTAAACACAACTCATTTCATCAATGGAAGATTGCTTTTTAACATCCGTTATGCCATTTATTAAATCCCTATGCACAAATTATAATCATAATATTTTAATTTTTTTTTTCCAATCTACCTTGGACTAAGACATCTGATTGGGTCTTTCAAAACCTATCTAAATATTCTTGGATCATACATTCCTGATTAGTATGGCTTAATGCTGACTAACTTCCTTAGTGGGTAGGAAAAAGCTTATTTTTTTCTGAATTATTTTAAAGTTACTCAGACATGGTCAAAAAAACAGGCCCAAGAAATCTAAAAAGTTAACAAGCATCCCAAATGCCAGAGAGAAACTTTAGCAGGAATTGGGGCATAGATTCAAATTATATCTAGAAAAACATTTAGTCTAATTTTTTAAAATTTATTGATTTAGTTATATTCAAACATATAGTTTTCCCTGGAGAAAGAAATGGAAGCTAAGAAATAAAAAAGTTGGTACAGAGATATTTTTAATATATCAGTTAGATATCTTGTTTCTCAGATCAT
>NW_007774877.1:2237-3919 GCF_000696425.1 Galeopterus variegatus | reverse complement strand
TATAGAGTCAAATAGTTTTAGAAAGTTGATGGAAAGCATCAGTCCTCCATGAACACCCGCCTCCCCCCTGCCCTGTTTCCTGCTCATTGGAGGCAGCAACTTTTAACACATAACTATTTCTCTGTTATTTACCTTATTTTCCTCCACTATTGACATGTTACTGTATGTTCTGTCAGTAGTTTTTTCTGTGTGTATAGATGAGTAAGCATACATTTAAATCAACTCTTTTTTTTTCCTATAGCATCCTTTTCACTTAACTTTTTAATTCTTTCAAAAACACCATTTTAAATGGCTGTATAATATTCCGTCTGTGAATGTACCATTATTTGTTTACCTGTACCATTACTGTTGGATATTTTGGGTTGTTTTGTGTTTCGTTTGTTTGTTGTCTTGCTACTGTAAATATTAACATAATTAGTATATCTCTGTGTGTTGCTGTAGATAGATTGATAGATAAATGCTTTCTCTTACAGCATTCATTTTTTCTGTAGTTAATAATTGTTTTGGTTTTATTTGGTTGGTTGGTTTTCTGTGTTCCCTCTGGCTTGCTCTGAGCTGACTAGTTGTCAGCTGCACAGCTGGCATCCTGAGAAGTCACTGTTATCCTGGAATTCCCTGCCACTTTCTCATGTGGACTCTCCTATTTCCTCACTCCAATGTCTTCTTTCCTGGTTACTCCTTATTTAGAGGAACAACCACACATCCACACTACCCCACAGTACCTTCCTAAGAAAGGTGGATATGGGAGATCAGTTTTTTAGACTTTGCGTGTCTTTAAAAATCTTTATTCTATTGCAACCTTAATTAATAATTGGGTTATGTATAGAATTCTAGTTCGGAATTTATTCAGAATTTTGAAGGAATTGCTCCATTGTTTTCTGGCTTCCAGTGTTGCTGCTGAGAAGTCTGTTGTTCTGATTCCTGGTCTTTTGTTTATTTAACTTTTTGTGGGGGGCAACTGGCTGGTACAGGGATCAAACCCTGGACCATGGTGTTATCAGCACCACACCCTAACCAACTGAGATAACCAGCCAGCCCTGTTCTTTTTAACTTTTTATTTTGAAATTATTTCAAACACACAGAAAAGTTCTAAGAGTAGTACAGAGAACTCCCACATATACTTCAATCAGATTCATTGATATTTACATTTTTTCCACATTTTACCATTCTGTCTCTTTCTTTCTGTTTCTACACACACACACACACACACACACACACAATTTGTTTTTTCTGAACCTTCGAAAGTAGTTGCTACATCATATACATCCCCTCAATATTGAAGTGTGTCTTTCCCAAGAATAAGAATATTCTCTTACATAACCACAGTGCAGTTATCATATTGATTCCTATTATTTTGTACATGACTTGCTTTTTCACTCTGGAAATCTTTCAGGAGGATGTTTTCTTGATTTTCAATATATTGAAATTTCACAGTGATGTGCCTTGGGATGGGTCTACTTTCTTTTTGTTCATTAGGGTGTACAGCAATGGCCTCTTTCAGTTTGGAAACTCATGTGCATCTGTTTAGGGGCATTTTCTTGAATTATTTTATTTATTTTGGTAATTTATTCTCTGTTTTTTTCTTCCTGTAACTCTCATTATTCAGATGTTGGCCCTCCCAGACTTATCCTCTAATTTTCTTTCTGTTGTACTTTTCTAATTCCTCAACTTTGTCTTCTAGG
>NW_007774877.1:0-1263 GCF_000696425.1 Galeopterus variegatus | reverse complement strand
TCATTGAGAAACTGATTAAAAAACATTCTGCCCTGGGATCTGTTGACTGTGATCTTCACCTGTAGAGTGATCATGCTGAGCTAGTTCATTGAGGAGCCCTTGGTGGCAGCATGTTTTGGCTCTTGGATGCTTCGGATTCCCCAAGGAAGACTCTCGCAGTATTGTCTATAGAGGGTATCGCTTTGGCCTGGTCTGCTCCCTGCTGTTTTCAGTATGGCTCTTGACCATCAACTCTGCTCAATTGCCCCTCCAGAGTTTTTCTTTTACCCTCTTTAAGAAAAAATGTATAGTTTTCTGCTGGGGTGATCTAATTGCCTCTGAAAGAAACTTTCCGCCAGTTCTGCTCCTTTCAACGTCACCTTTACCACACACTTCCAGCTCTGCTCAGCCTCACCAGTGCCTGAGCGTCAGGGCAGTTCTGCAGACACGGCAGCAGCTGAGGACTGGCTTTCCCAGCTGCCCACTGAGAATTCAACCTTCTGGGGTCTCCTTAGCTCATTACCACCTGCCCTTCTGTGTTCTGACTGCCTTAATTTTATCACTGACATCTCTTTTCCTATTATTTTTGTCTTTGTGATTTATGCCTTCTTTAAAAAAAAAATTCCTTTATTGTGTTATTGGGTTTTTGGAAGGAGAGGAGATAACTATGTGAGTTCAATCCAGAGGTTTCCTCGCTGTTGTCATGGAAAAACAGGGATGTCTGACAGCAGTGAGTTGAGAACTGCTTTCCTGAGGAGGGACTGAAGGAGGATTGCTTTTTTGTCATGGACTCTGAAGGACCCACAAGGCTAGAGCTGATAATAGATTCAAAGACCCTTTATTTGCCACACCTTTCTGACAGTATTCTTTTCATGCAGCTGAAATGGTGAGAGACATACAGGCACAGTTTGTCAGTGAGGTAGCCCTAATGGCAGGGCACGTGTGCCTAGAGTGCAGGGAATCCCACCGGGCTGCGTGCTGGGCCCTTCTCTTGAGACTGCTGTTCGTTTGATCTCCTCCATTCCCCATTCCCAAACCCATCCTACAGGATGATGAGAGCCTGAAGCACCTCACACATGAGGAAAAGGATGTCATCCTGTTTTTCGAAGAGACTCTCGATTCCCTGGAAGACGACTTTGAGGAGCCAGTGCTGTGTGACAGCGGTGTGCACTGCCACTCTCCGCGGCATCTGGGAAACAGCTCTTCCAGCCCCTCTGAACCTGAAGATGTCATCGACTTAGTGCACCCAGCACCTGCCACAGGGGACACTGAGCACCTTCCAGA
>NW_007774876.1:2114-3919 GCF_000696425.1 Galeopterus variegatus | reverse complement strand
ATTCAACAAATATTTGTTGAGTACCTAGTAGGTGTTAGGAGGCATTCCAGGTGCTGAGGATAGACAAGTGGACAAAACAGACACAATTCCCTGTCCTCAGGGAGCTTATATTAGTGCAATAGCTTATCTAGTGCAATAGAATTGTGCATTTAGCTTATGTAGTGCAATAAAATTGTGCATTTAACTTATCTGGTGCAATAGAATTGTGCATTTAACTTATCTAGTGCAAAAGAATGGCACTAAACAATAAATACACAAGTTGCATTGTAGGTAGAAAGTTGATACTAGCTATGGAAAAAAGATAGAGCTACATATGAAATTCAGGAATGCTGTGGAAGGGTTTGTTTTAGTTTGAGTTCTCCCAAGCACAGCCTAAAACAAGGGCTTGGAAGCAGGTAGTTTGCTTGGAAGGGGATCCCAGGGAGCAAAATGAGTGAGTGAGGAAAGTGACCCATGGTGGGGAGAAAGGCCAATGAAGGACACATGAAAAAACTGATTACCCCCATCGGCAACTGAGGTCCAATTCCCCTGGGAATCTTCTGAGGACCATGTAGAATTGTCCTACTGCAAAATGGGGAGCTTGGGGCTTTTATCCTTTGTGGCTAAGGGTTGCTTTTATGGAACTTCAACTCCCCTAAACTTTCTGGTTGTGCTTGTGCCTGCATCAAATGAAGGGTCTTCTTGGCTTCAAAGCAGCAAAGCAGAGAGATGCCAGGGCACACGCTTAGCATGGGGCATGCAAATGTTGCCAAAGCATGCTGAGTCCAGGTGTGCTACAGACATTGGTGTGGGGCACCCTTAGCATCCATTGTGGGTTTAAAATTTAAAGTGGGGAGGTCATTGTTGGCCTTACCGTGTATGTGATATTTAATCAAAGACTTGAAAGTGGTTGGGGGTGAGCCAAGCTTCTATCTACACAAAAAAATCATCCTAGGGGGAGGTGGAGCCAGTTCAGAGGCCCCAATGTGAGGGGATGTCAAAGGACATCTGGCACAGTCAGGGACCATTGAGTAGCCCCGAGTGGATGGAATGGCATGAGCACTGGTGAGAGTAATAAAAGATGAGGTCAGGGAGTATCAGGAGGACAGATCATGAAGGCCTTGTGGATGACTGTAAGGATTTTTGGCTTTTGCTATGAGAGAAAAGGTGAGCTATGGGAGGGTTTTGAGCAGAGGGCTGACATAACCTGACTTACATTAAAACAAATCATTCTGGCTGCTAAATTGAGAACTGACCATAAAGGGGATGATGAGGATGACCGAGACCAGGGTGGCAGTGGTGGAGGATTGAGAAGTAGATGGATTCAGTATATGCTTTGAAAGAAGAGTCCACAGGATTTCCTAGTAGATTGCGTGTGAATTTGAGAGCAAGAGGTGAGTGAAGGAGGGGCATCAGTATTTTGGCCTCAGCAGCTAGAAGAGCAAGCAGAGTTGCTATTAAGTGAGATGCAAAAGGCAGTAGAAGGAACAGATGTGATGGAGATCAGGAGTTCAGCTTGGGGCATCTATAGTTTGAGGTGAAACGAAGCATAAAAGGAGAGATGCCATGTAGGAAGTTGGATCTGAGTCTGCAGTTTAGGGGTGAAGCCTGGGCTGGAGATGTAACTGTGGGAATCCTCGGCCTACAGACATGCTTCAAAGCCGTGAGACATGGATCTGAGTCTGCAGTTTAGGGGTGAAGCCTGGGCTGGAGATGTAACTGTGGGAATCCTCAGCATACAGACATGCTTCAAAGCCATGAGACGGAATGAGGTCACCAGAAGACAGATGTCGAGGGAGAAAAGGAGAGCTCCAAGACTAGCCTTC
>NW_007774876.1:0-786 GCF_000696425.1 Galeopterus variegatus | reverse complement strand
CTTTTTTTTTTTTATGCAAGGTAAGCCCCATAAATCAATCATTAAAGGGTGACAGACAAGAGTGAGGTTAATGTTACTGGTAGGTTAGAATCCCCTGCTACATGCTCCCAGGGCACGTTTCTGTCCTGCCACTCATCAAATTTTGTAAGTGAGCAGGGCAAAGGGCATTTTTCTACACAAATTAATGGCCATGAGAATTGATAGAGCCTTCCTGGAGAGCAGTGTGATAATGCCAAATTTCTAAAATATCTGCATCCTTCCATCCCATAACATTGTGGTGCATAGTTCAAATACCCTTCCCCAGGATCCCCCATCTCTTCAGGACCCAGGCACTCATCTCCCCAGTTGCTGACATTACTGCTGGCTCTCAGCTGAGTTGATGTCTGGGATCTGCCCTTAGTCAAAGAGAGCCCACCTCAGTCGGGAGCAGCCCACATCCACTGATCGCTCCATGGGCAGTGGGTATAAAGACCTACCTTCTTGTATCAAGGTGGGATCATTCTGAATGGCTGTTATATTCGGAGCTCCCTGTGAGATCTGCTGAAGCCTTTGTTGTGACTACATCACAGCTCAACAAGTCCCTCTGTCCAGTCTTGTTTCCTTCACTCGCAGTGCCCAACACATGATGATTCTGAGGGCATCCCAATGGTCTTCCGACACTCAAATCATTCTCCCTGATTCAGGAATGCTACAATTAGGAATTTGTTATGAGGAAATAAATAAGCATGCAAATATTTTGTGATATATTATTTATAATAATGCAAAGTTGAAATGACTTCGATAGGA
>NW_007774875.1:2228-3919 GCF_000696425.1 Galeopterus variegatus | reverse complement strand
TTGTCTGAAAGCTACCCAGTCTGTGGTATTCTGTCAAAGCAGTCCAAATGGACTAAGATAGTGTTGATTCCTCTTGCCTCCTAAAGCCACAGGGCAAGGCAAAAAGCCCTAAGTAAATGCTGTGTATGGACTGGTTTCCATCACAGCCAAGAAATCCTGAGCTTAGGAAACCTCAGTCTCTTAAAGGGTCTATAATCAAACCTGCTCAACCTGTGAGCCAGAGGGACACATTGTTTTTATTATCCTGGACAGTAAACAGATCTGTCCTCTGCCCCAGACGTAAGCACTATATCTTCCAAGGCACTCAGCTCTACAAATGTTCTTAAAAAGACAGTCTGAAACAGAAGCTATCAGCACCTCTGTTCACAAAACTTACAAAAATGCAAAAGTCCATGGAGAATTATCTCTCACAATGCTGTATCAATTTATGCTCTTACTAACAGCAGAATCCAGTATCATGAGTAAGGGTGTTTAAAATCAGGTGGGAGAAGAGTTGACCAGCACTTCTGATTGACTGTACAAGCAGGTCAAGAGGAATGTTGCGATTCTGAGTGCTGGATTTGGTCAAGTTGGCCAGTCATTCCAAATACTTTCCAAGCAAATGGAGAATGAAAAATTGCATGTATAAAAGTATTATGGGACAGGCCTAGAAATGGCATACTTCATCTTGGCCCACGTTCTATTGGTCAGAATTCAATCATAGGGCCTCACCTAAAAGCAAGGGAGGCTGGCAAATGATGTCCAACCAGGAAACAGAGTTTGCTGAACATACAGCTACCTTAGTCTCAGAGAGTTTATGTGGTTAAAGTTGATTATAATTCTCCCACTTACTTCTTCCACACCAAGTTTTACACATCAGGGCAAATCCATCTCCTCATTTCAAGCACCAGAAGCTCTCTTCTTCAAAGGCCCATTAGTAGGGGCTGAGGATATGTGTGCCACGAAGAGAGAAACAATAAGGACAGAATAAAGACATTCCCCAGGTAGTAAGGAATGCACAGTCACTCTACTCAAAACTGCACATTTTTCTAGTTGACCAATTTCAAGGGTTCCTTGAACTTGAAAATCTTGATGGAAATTACTTTCGATACTGAAAGGAACTAGAAGATATTTCAGGCCAGCATTACTGTCAACCAGAAACTTAACTTTAAGCCCTTCCTTATAAAGACTTATAAAGGAAATAGAAGTGGGACTCCACAGCAGATTTGATCTCCCTTTTACTAATAGTTGCCCGTCTACAGAAGTATTTGTAATTATATGGTCACCTCTGTGTCCTTCTTGTAAATATATGTTTCTCTCCACCTGCTTATTAAACTACTAAAGATCTTTTATCAGCAAATCCTAAATGTCTGCCATCTTCCCTGAGAGATCATAGCAACTTTTTAATTATGTTTAACATCTGAACTATTTTCAAAGTGTTTCTTAGTCAGCTCAAGCTGCCTAAATGAAGTACCATAGACTGGTGACTTAAAGACAGACATTTATTTCTCACAGTTATAGGGGCTGAGATGTCCAAGATAAAAGTGCCAGTCTGGTCAGGTTCTGGTGAGGTCTGCCTTCTGGCATGCTGATGGCTGCCTTCTGCTGAATGCTCACTTGACAGAGAGATGAAACTGTAGTGTCTCTTCCTTTTTTTTATAAGGGCACTAATCCTATCATGAGGCCTCACCATCATGATCTCATCTAGACCT
>NW_007774875.1:0-743 GCF_000696425.1 Galeopterus variegatus | reverse complement strand
TCTCTGTCCTCAGCTATAACCCACACCTACCAACCAAGTATGATCCTATAAGAAAAAAATGGATAGAGAGACCCACCCCAAGCATCCTATAGAGCTCTTCTCTCCATAAGTATTGTAGTTAGGCAGAACTGGATTCTTCATATCTGTTCAGCTGCCACACACCAAAGTTTTAATCCCTCTAAAATATTTTTTCTTCAGATATATTACGGAGTTGATAGAATCTAATGCAGGAGTCAACAACGATGAAATAATCATGCCAACAATTGTAGAATTATAACTGTGACAATGCCAAGAACCTTTTTAACACTGAGCCCTGACTTAGATTGGGAAGGTCAAGAAAGCTTCAGAAGCAGGTTTTGAAGATAATAATGAAATAGGAAGGTTGAAGAAGACAGCTTGCCAGGCTAAAGGAGATATGTTCAAAGGCCCAGAAAAGCATGGAGTGCTCCAGAGGAGCAAGAGAAAATGCGGGGAGCAAGATAAACAAGGTGGGGGATGAGGCTGAGGAGGTGGGTCTGGCTCGAATCAGGAAGACTGATCATACCGTTATCATCCAAGCCAAGATATACTTGAGAGTAAATGGAGACAATTTTAATAATTATGCCAGGACAACAGCCATAAACCAGGACTGTCCATGGCAAATGAGAGAACTGGAGGGAGAAAAGCCCATTAGGCAATTATTGCAGAAACTAGGTGAGATATAAAGCATTATAAGAGATGGATATATAACTACTAAGAAATCT
>NW_007774874.1:2504-3919 GCF_000696425.1 Galeopterus variegatus | reverse complement strand
AGGAAGGCAGGAAAGAAAGACCACAGTAGTGCCATGATCCTACAGAGGGAGGGAACATTCCTAGGGCTACAAATTGGAGTTGAAGGGAGAGGGGGCAGGGGAGGGAGTTTGGGGGATAATTGGGAGGGGATAAAGCGTACAAAAGTAATTTCTGGTAACGGATATGCTCCCAGTATGAATCTGGCTCCCACATCATGGACAGGAGGGGGGACAATCAGCTTTGTATCTCATGAATATTCATAATAAAGAAATAAGAATAAAGCTTGGATGTGTAGAGCAAAGGTGTTTCCTTCGTCACATATCACAATAATCCTCCCTCCCTAACACCCACGCACTACATGATGCCAGAAGTTAACTAAAGATCCATTCTTGTCCAAAATGTGAATGGATACATTAAGAGTACCTTTCAGTAGAATATTTTCCCTCTCAGATGCAAATGCTCCGTGTCAGTTTCAGCTTCCCCCACACCACTGTTTCTTTCCCTAAATTGTGTGAGGTAGTTTGGTAGTGGAGTGTTTGTGTTATGCTCCTCCTGGCACTGTTGGTAAGGAAAAGTGTCCCCATTGCAGACTGAGCTTTCCCTGTGGTCTATTGTCCCGTACATAATGCATACCCTGCATCACTTGATACGAGGCTAACTTTTCCTGATATGGCATTTCTGATAGCAGGCCGCTTCTACTCATATCTGCACAATAAATCAGTATCAAGCTTTCTATGACTGATATAAAAATGAATTGAATTTCAATGTATTAATAAAATAAAAGTTCAAAAATAATACCATATATAACAGCACAAAAAGTAACAAATATCTAAAACATACCTAGTAAAATGTAGGCCAAATTTTCATGTAGAGAAATGATATAGTAAACTATTGAGATGAATTAAAGAAGACCAAATAATTGAAGGGCATAATGTGCACTGTAAGACTAAATATTTTAAATATATCTGTTATATTCAATTGATCTATAGATTCAGGCAATATTATCCAGAAACACAGCAGACTTCTTTTTATGCCAAAATTTACAAAATGATTCTAAAATGTTTATGGACCTACAAAGAGGCAATATAGAACAGGTAAATCTTGAAGAGTAACAAGGGGTCTAGCTTTATGTTACCACATATCAAGACTTCTTATAAAATCATAGAAAATAAGAGAGTGAGGTATTATAAAGTTAGATATATAAAGTGGAAGAGAATAGAGACCTGAAAAGCACCGTCCATATATTGACATTTGATGTACAAATATGTGGTAAAGGTGATTCTGCAGAGCAAAGGGGGAAAAGATGGTCTTTTCAACAAATTGTGCTTGGTCATTTGAATACCAAAATGAATATCTTTATCTATCTATCTACAGATATATTTATCTATCTATCTATATAGATAGACAGGTAGGTAGATTCATTGAAAGATAGACA
>NW_007774874.1:0-1592 GCF_000696425.1 Galeopterus variegatus | reverse complement strand
TGTTGCATTTGTGGAAGAATGAGACATTAGTGATTAGAAGGGGATACACAGTAGCTTTTTTTTTTTTTTTTTTTTTAAAGATGACCGGTAAGGGGATCTCAACCCTTGGCTTGGTGTTGTCAGCACCACGCTCAACCAGTGAGCTAACTGGCCATTCCTATATAAGATCCAAACCCGTGGCCTTGATGTTATCAGCACCGCACTCTGCCGAGTGAGCCACGGGCCGGCCCTACACAGTAGCTTTTGAAATACAAGCAGGAGCCTAATGTTTGGTCTTGGTTAAGCAGGTATAATGAGATAATTTATTGAGCTGTACATTTACAATTTATTTCAATTCCTGTATGTATGTGCATTAGCCCGTTTCTGTTGCTTTTAACAAAATACCTGGAACTGGGTACTCTGTTAGGAAACAAAATTTATTGCTTACAGTTTCTGAAGTGGGGATGTCCAAAGTCCATCTGATGGTGACCACAGTGACCCAGGGGTCTCACATTGCAAGATGGTGGAAGCAAAGAGAGAGACAGGCTCCTCTCTCTTCTTTTAAAGCCCTCTGAGCCATGCCCCTGACCACCATTTTTAATCCATTCACTATCATATGGTCCTACAATCTAATCACCTCTTCAATGCTCCACCTTTCAATGACCATAATAGGATTTCCCACCCTCTTACCAGTCACAGTGGGGGCTAAGTTTCTAATACATAAAATTTGGGGGGCACAATTCAAGCTTCAGTGAGTTTTGGTGGGACATAATTCAATCCATTACAGTATGTTATGTCATAAAAAGAATAATAACTGTGATGCATGGCAATATCTAAAATGTTTAAAAATTTCTGTTTAGAATGCTACTTTTTTTTTTCCTTTTTTGTCTTTTTTCGTGACCAGTAACAGGATCACAATCCTCGGTGTTGCGTCCGCACCTCGCTCAGCCCGTGAGCAGGAACCGGTCTCCACGTGGGATCCGAACCCTCGGCGGGAGCGTCGCCGCACTCCCAAGTGACACACTGCACCACCGGCCTGCCCTATAATGCTACTTTTAAAAACCCCTTAAGTGTCTTTTTTTAGGACACCAAAGTATTTTGAAAATTGGCAAATAAATAGTAAGACTCAAGCATTCCTTTTGCTTTTTCCATATAAAACGTATGTCAGAGTAACATGATATTTGATGAAATAAATCATTCTTCATAGAAGAATTTCAAGTGCTATATGCAGAAGGAATTAGAAATTTACCATGTTGCAATTTTTGATGAAATAAAAAATCTAGACAATAATAATGAAATTAACCATGTATGCGAATATTATTATGTGACTAGTTGCCCCAGAACTTTATAATGGATAGATTAGACTATAAGTGGGTGAACTCTTGATCAAATTTAACATCAATAAAAGTGGAACATCTGTACTTTATGTGCCTTCTTATAGATGTAGTTGGAGGCACAACGCCACAATTGGAGGAAGGGAGGGAGAGAGAGAGGGAAGCCTAAGTGTAAATTTTATCAAACTTTTTGATTTAAGTACTCCACTGGTTTTCAGAAAGCAATGGAATTGGTAAACATGGTCAATGACATGATAAGGATTCTGATACCTTGACTGC
>NW_007774873.1:0-3920 GCF_000696425.1 Galeopterus variegatus | reverse complement strand
GAAAAAGCATGAAGAAATCCTTCAGGAGAGGGCTAGAGTTAGTGGACAAGGGAGCCAGAAGACTTAGGGACACACTGAGGTGAAGGTGAGACCTGCTGGCATAGTGGTGTGTGCTCCTTCAGCATATTCGCCAGCACAGGTGACAATGTGAAGTGTAAGAGAGGTGTGTTATGTGGAGTTGGGGTTTGCCAGGGGAGTATAATGAGGGAAGTGGGAAAGAAGCAAAGAACCTGAGGGTGAGTGTAAAAGAGGGATTATAAAGAGAGATCATGGAATCTAACTAAGATGGGTAACCAGGAAAAGGAGAACTGGAAGGGGTGACGGACAGTGGAGATCAGGAGAACTAATGGATCGTGAGTGTTGGCACATGGTTGGAGTTAAGGTACAGAGGACAGGAAGGCAGGAGGTGGTGATCAGAGAACAAGATACTTGGGCAGAGAGTAGGTTGAACACTTGCTACTCAAAGTGTGGTCCCCAGACCCGCAGCTTCAGCAATTCCTGGGAATGTGTTAGACATGCTGAGTCGCAGGCCTCGCCTCTGACCCACTGAATCAGAATCTTTATTTTTATTTATTTATTTATTTTTTTAAAAGATGACCGGTAAGGGGATCCTAACCCTTGACTTGGTGTTGTCAGCACCACGCTCAGCCAGTGAGCAACCGGCCATCCCTATGTGGGATCTGAACCCGGGGCCCTGGTGTTATCAGCACCGCACTCTCCCGAGTGAGCCACGGGCCGGCCCAGAATCTTTATTTTAATAAGACTCCCAGGTGATTCATGTGCACACTAAACTTGGAGACAAATTGGCTCAAGCCACCATTACATCTGAGCCAAGTTGGCTTAATCTCCACTCAGAAGCCACAGACACCCTATAAATAGTAAATAGATTTCTGAGGTTAGGGACTTCCCTGGGGCTCTGGTTCCGACTTAAATGGCTCCACTTTAAATAGCTCATTTTGGTTTCTTGGGTTTCCATTCTCTGCCTTGTGTGCTTACTCTGCCAGGTATGGTAGCCTCATGATACAGCTGGCAGGCTTTAGGTTTCATTTACAAAAGAACGCTGCTCCCTGATGGCTGGCTCCCTGTCTGTAGGCAAAGAGCATCCTCTTACTTCCTGAGATTGGTCTCAGTTCCAGATATCTTCCTCTGCTGTCATTTGCCTGTGAGGGGGCAACCAGATACTTAGTGTCCTCAACCCATCCTGCTTAATTTCATCTGCTCATGTTGATCTATTACCAGACACTAATGCAAAATATATAGTATTGCCATTTATGGCTTTTTAAAAGTTTTGCTTCCTGCTATAATAATTATTCAGGATTTTGTACCTTTTAAAATATGAGTGAATTGCCTTCATTCTTTATAGTTAATTTTATTTAAAAAAAGGAAAACAACAGCTGTATATGACATTATAGAAAGAAAGACGAACTTGAGCCTAATTATTTGTGGCTTTGCCTCCATAACAACTTTATTCCTAATAAACAGAATGTGACATTTTCATTAACCCAGACACAAACTCCAGTAGAAATACTTGCGTGTGAAATAATATAAAAATACCAAATTTAGAATCTCTAGCTCTTCTTTCAAGACAAATGATTTCAAATGCTGTTGCATATAAGTTTTATTATGATTACTAATTATCAGTTATGAGTCCTTATTATTTGCACATGATGTGTTACACCTTCCAAACATCCTTATTGCATGTAATGCTCACAAGAATTCCAAGGGATCCACACCCTTGTTATGCTGGTTCTACAGATGGGGAAACTGAGGCTTAGGAAGTTGAAGTAATACAGCCAATGAGAGGTGGAGCTACATTTCAGACCCTAATGTACCCGATTCCACAGTGGCTTCTCACTCACATGTACCATTTTGGATAACACACAGCTGTAGCCTAAAAGCGTGGCATACATAGTTTCCTCTGTACCACTGCATCCCTGAGCACACACATAGTACCTACTAAATATTATATGTGCCTACTCAAATCAAGAAGGTGTAAACCAAAGGTCTAATGTCATTACTGGTAGATATTAGTTAGATATGACCATTTTCTAGAACATAGTACCTACTAAATATTATATGTGCCTACTCAAATCAAGAAGGTGTAAACCAAAGGTCCAATGTCATTACTGGTAGATATTAGTTAGATATGACCATTTTCTAGATCTATAGTCATTCTTTTAGCTCTTGCTGAGTTAGAATAAATGAATAAATGGAGCCATCCTGGCATCACTCTGATAAACTGTGGTATGGATATAACAAACCAGCTCATCACCATAGGTAGCTGAACACAATCTCCAGTGGGAGGCCAGCCTAGCCTCAGCGACAGAACCTGTTTTGCTGTCAGGAGAAAATGCTGGCAATGGCTCCTTGTCCCATCCCTGCCCCCAACAAGGCAGTCAAGTCCTTGGGTTAGTTCAAGAAAAGCAACTATGTTCAGAAGAAAGAGAACTGAATCCAAACCTTCCTATGTGAGTTAACTCCCATGAGGCTCTGGACACACCAGTTTCCTTCTCTGCATGTCACTGAACAGCCCACGATTCAGAGATAACAATGTCCAGCCCTGCCTCTTCTGTTTCCCAAGGATAGCATGAGGGTGACTTGATGGGCCTAAGGTCTTGGGGTAGAGTGAAGGATAATTTAATGAGCCTGAAAACACACACTCAAAGCTGAGCAACACAAAGCCGGGTCAAGGCACCTGCATATGGTAATCACGGCCAGGCATGGGGTGCTGATAAAATATTTCTTTTGAAGTTGGTGAGGACAAAATAAATCAAACAACAAAAGCAGCCTCATAAACTGACCTTCCCATTCCCAACACCCATCTGTAAAACAGAAACAGAAACCTCTTGTTTTTAATATAAATATTATAGGGCAATCTTCAGTTTCCCAGATTTTAAAAGGAACAAATGCTGTAAGGAAATAAATATCCTAGGCTCATGCTAAATACATACCTCTTTTATTTTAATGTGTTCTATATCTGGATGAACACTTATCACTCAATATTTACTGCTGCCTCAGTATATATTGCTGTCTCTACACATATTTCTCTGTCTTAGGTTGTCAAGTCTGATAAGGCACGGACCAAATCTATTTAGTTCTTTTTGTAAAGCATATGAAACTGTTATGCATAATTAGGCACTTAAAGGGTTTTTGATGAAGATGACTATGAAGGATGAGAACAGTTAATACCACGGTAGGCATGTTTCTTGAAGCCTTCCTGTCTTTTTGAAATGTCAGATAACTGCACTTTCATAGAGTTATGGAGTTAATGGAAGCTTGAGCTTAGAGATTGTGCAGAGCTTGCTAAAACAAACAGTGTGTGGTCTGCAGACCAGCAGCATCAGCATCACCTGGTAGCTTGTTAGACAGGCAAACTCTAGGCCCCACCCCAGACCTACTGAGTCAGACTCTGCAATTTAACAGGATGCCCACGTAATCTGTATGCACATTAAAGTCTGAGAAGCACAGACTAGAGAACCATCAAGTTCAACTGCTTCATTTTACACCTGAGAAAGTATGAGACCTAGACAAGCTGAGTGACTTGTAAGCAGTTACATATCCTGACCTGGTACTCGCCCCTCTTGACTCTAAGGTCCTGTAGTCTCTTGTTCCTTCAGGAGTAAACCTCCTTAGTCTTCTGTGGGTCTACAGGATTTAAACCGTAAATAAATAACTGTCTACAGCTTGCAAGGAACACTGCAATACTGGCTGTACTTGTTTGCCACAGAGGTCTTTATTCTTTCAATGTTTTGAATACATTTACAAGATATTGAAAACAGAAATCTAGACACCCATTTCACAGTAGCAGGCTTGCTCACCACATGCTGCTGGAGGTGAGGGACCACACGGTGACGGTGTTTGGAACTGGCACCATGCTCTTGGTCAAGCTTTGGCTCCCCACATTTTTGCTGATGCAGTGA
>NW_007774872.1:0-3920 GCF_000696425.1 Galeopterus variegatus | reverse complement strand
ACTAAACAGAAGATCAACAAGAAAATAGTATAAAACAACTAGACTTAGGAGATTTCTGTGGCAGACTCCCCTAAGATCAGGAACAAGGCAGTGATGGCCGCTGTTACCACTTCTATTCAACATTGTGCTGGAGGTTCTAGTCAGAGCATTTAGGCAAGTAAACAAAGAAAAAATCTATTTAGTTTAGAAAGGAAGAAGTAAAACTATATTTGCAGACAAAATGATCTTGTATAGAGAAAATTCTGAAGAATACACACAGACACAAAGACCATTAGAAGTAGTAAATAAGTTCAGTAAAGTTGCAGGATACAAAATCAATATATAAAAACAACTTTATTTCCAAACACTAGCAATGAAGAATCCTAAAGTGAAATTAATAAAACAATTCCTCTTAAGGTAACATCAAAAAGAATAAAATATTTATGAATAAATTTAAGGAAAGAAGTGCAAAAGTGTACACTGAAAACCGTAAAGCATCATTGAAAGAGATTAAAGAATTACATGAATGGAACTCATGGATTGAAAACTTAATACTATTAAAATGGCAATACTTCCCAAATTGATCTACAGATTCAATGCAAGCTTATGAAAAACCCAGCTATCTTTTTGCTAAAACTCCCAAGCTGAACCCAAGATTTATTTGGACATTCAAGAGGCCCAGAATATTCAAAATAATTTCAAAGAAAAGAACAAAGTTGGAAGACTCACACTTCCTAACTTCCACCAAAGTTACTCCAAACAGCACTAATTAAGAGAATATGGCACTAGTGTAAGAATAGACATATACTCATAGAACAATGAAATAAAATTTGGAGAACCCCCAAATAAACTCTTACATTTATGGTCAATTGATAAGGTTGTGAAGACGGTTCAGTAGGAAAAGAACAGTCTTTTGAATAAATGCTGCTGGAGGTTGGCATGCCATATACAAAAACAGATGAAAGCCCTAAATGAAAGAGTTAAAACTATAAAACTCTTAGAAGGAAACACAGATATTTTTATGACCTTGGTTTAGGCAATGGTTTCTTAGATATGACAACAAACCCAAAGTGACAAAAGATAGATAAGTTGGACTTCATCAAAATAAAAAGCTCTTTATTGTAAATTATATTATCAAGAAAGTGAGGAAGAAAGAACACAGAATGGGGGTAAATATTTGCACATGATATGTCTGATAAGGGACTTATATCCAGAATATATAATAAACATTTACAACTCAGTGATAAAAAGACTGATAACCCAATTTTAAAATAGACAAAGGATCTGAATAGATGTCTCTCCAGAGAATATACACTAATGGCCTATTAGCACATGAAAAGAAGATCAACAGTATTACTCTTTAGGGAAATACATATCAAAACCACAATGGGATACTGTTTCATACCCACAAGGATGGCTATAACCAAAGACATAGGCGATAACAGGTGTTGGCGTGGAGGCGTAGAAATTGAAACTCATACATTGCTGGTGGGAATGTAAAATGGTGCAGTCACTTTGTAAAAGAGTTTAAAATTTCCTCAAAATGTTAATCATGAGTTATATTACAGCAATTCCACTCCTAGGTATATAATCAAGAGAAATAAAAACATATGCAAACACAAAAACATGTACATGAGTGCTTATAGCTGCATTATTTATAATAGCCCAAAAGTGAAAACAGCTCAGATGTCCATCAGTCGATCAGTTGATAAACAAACTGTATTACATCCATACAATAGAACATTATTCATCAATAAAGGTAAATGAAATACTGATACAAGCTATAATGTGATGAACCTTGAAAACATTATGCTAAATCAAAGAAGGCAGTTATAAAACACCATATATTATATTATTCCATTGTATAAATTGCCCCAAATTGGTAAATTTATAGAGATAGGAAGTAGATTAGTGGTTGCCTGTGGCAGAGGAGAAATGAGGAATGACTGCTAACCATTATGGGGTTTTTTTTGGTGAGGGCAGGTGAAATGTTCAAAAATTAATTGTGGTAACAGTAATACAACTCTGTGAATATAGTAAAGAAAACCACGTTGAATTAAACTATGATAGGGTAGTAAGTATAAAGATACAAAGAGAACTCTAAATAATATCCTAGGGCTGAGGAACAGTACCAAAGGAAAGGCAAACTTGGAAAGGAGCTCCCTGTCTAAAGCTGGGATTCCAGTGTTGTGGCAGTAGTTGTGGTTGCAGCCCAGTGCATAGCAGAGATATTCACTGGGTTACCCAGGCAGAGATTTCCCACAGTTGTCAGGGAAACAAAAAACAACCCTCTGGGGCTCAGGTAAATTTAGGCTGATGGGCAGGAATGCAGAAAGTCAAGGCTTTTGAAGCTCACCCACGGATTGGGCAACAGTTGGACAGAGATTGCCAGACTGGTAAAAAGCAAGCCCCAACTATACGCTGTCCATGAAATGTATGTTAAACATAAAGATATAGATTGGATGAAATTAAAATGATTGAAAAAGATATAATTATAAGAAAATTGGAGTGATTATGTTAATGTCAGACAAAATAGTCTTCAAGAAAAGGGATATTAACACACA
This sequence comes from Galeopterus variegatus, assembly GCF_000696425.1. NCBI lineage: Eukaryota > Metazoa > Chordata > Mammalia > Dermoptera > Cynocephalidae > Galeopterus > Galeopterus variegatus. The sequence goes on along the minus strand of NW_007774872.1, from coordinate 1,377 downwards.
TAAAGAGGGACATTTTATCAAAATGACAAAACTACCATATTCATCAGGAAGCTAGGACAATCCTAAAGATGTATAAATGCATAAAGGAAAAAATGATAATGTGAAGCTAAATGTACAGATAGGTAAATTCACAAATCAGATTTTTACACTGCTGTTTTGATAATAAACAATACAACTATACCAAAAAATCCATAGTGATGTAGATTTGAAACCACTTGACATAATTGATATTGATAGCATGTTGCACCAACAGCAGAAGAATACATCTTCTTTTAAAGTACACATGAAATGTTCACCAAAATAACTATATAGTGTTCCATAAAATAAATCCCAATAAAATTTTTAAATTGAGATAAGAAGAACATTCTATGACTTCGGTGTGAATTAAGTTAGTAATCAATAATATGTTTGCTAGTAAAGCCCCAAATAATTGGAAATTTAAAAAATTTCTAAACAGCTAGTTGTAAAATAAGAAAATTTCAGTGGAAATTGGGAAATAATTCAAATTTAAAATACAAGATATCAAATTAGGGAGATGCATCTAAAGCAGTGCTTATAGGGAACTTTATAGGATTAAATTCTAATGTTAGAAAAAATATGAATCATAATTCCACTTTACAAATCTAGAGAAAGAACAAATTATACCCAAAATAAGTAGAAGAAAGGGAATAATAAAGATAAAAATCTATTAGGAATAAGACAAACAATAGAGAAAATTAAAACCAAAAGCTAGTATTTTTTCACAATAAAATTGATAAATCCCTAGCAATGCTGATAAAGAAGGAAAAAAAGGAACACACAAATTACTAATATTAGAAATGAAAAAGAAAATATCACTAAAGATCCTGCAGACATTAAAACTACAATAAAGTGGTATTACAATTAAACTTTATTTTAACAAATTTCACAACTTAGATGAAATGGACAAATTCTTTGAAAAATGCAATTTACCAAAATTGAAAGAACATAAGATAGAAAATCTGAGTAGGCATATTTATGTTAAATAAATTAAATTTGTAATACAAAAAAAAAAAACTTCTCAGAGAGAAAACTATAGGTCACGTTGTCTTTAGCTATTTCTCCCACACATTTAAGGAATAGTGTCAACTGTATACAACTCTTTCAGAAAATAAAAGAAGAGGGAATACTTCCCGACTCATATTATGCCCATACCCTTATACCAATTTGTATTACCATGCCCTGGTACCAAAACCTGACTAAGATATTATAAGAAAAGAATATAACAAACAATATCCTTTGTGAACATAGATTCAACATTTTTTTAACAAAATATTATCAAATTGGATCTAGAAACATATAAAGTGACAATATATCATGGACAAGTGGTGTTTATCCCAACAATTTAAGGTGAGGTTA